>NC_057808.1:495508962-495522263 GCF_018294505.1 Triticum aestivum | reverse complement strand
TGTGAGTCGACAGACGCCACAAGGGCTTTGTGTGAGGGTAAGACTGCTGCCGATAGGACCGGGAGCGGGTATGCGAGTAGCACGCGCTATTTTACCCAGGTTCGGGGCTCTCCGGAGAGATAACACCCCTACTCCTGCATGTCTGAGTATATATATCTGGGGTGTACATCGGGCAGTACAAAGTGCTCCTATAGCTGTATCTGGGGGCAGTGCCATGGGCATCTGGCTCCATATATGCATGCACAAAGCATGCTTTAGTGGCCGACCAGGAGCATGGCCGCATGTGTGTGCTTGGGCATGCTTGCCTGTGGGGATGGATGGATGGATGGCTAGCTAGCTCTCTTGCTAGCTAGCTTGCTTGTATGTGTGTGAGTCCATCCCCTGGATGGATGGATGTGTGTCTCCTTTTATAGTGTGAGGTAGCTTTGTATCTAAGCTATGTGGAGGTATGGGAGCAAGGCATGGTGCATGTCATGCTTGTCCCCTAGGTCACTTCATGAATAGTGCCAGGGGACAAGTGACACTATACATGACGGTGTCGCGGTACGGTTGTCTTGTCCGCGGTATGGCCGTCTCGTCGGGGTCTTGTCGATGCCGGGTCGGACTGCAGTCGGCAGCCGGCTAGTCGGCGCAGTCGGTCAGCTGGCGGCCGGCCGGGTGGAGTAGTCGGACGGGGAGCCGGCAGGAGCGGCCGGGCAGTCGGACTGAGGGGCTTTGCTAGCCCCGATGTCTTGAAATATTGTCTTGCCGTCTTCGGGATACCCGTGTCCAATTACTCCGACAAAAATTATTTGTATAGTACGTCAATTATGTAAACAAATGCTGGAAGCTTGATAGCATTGTCAGAAGCCTCTTCAGCATCCGGGTCCATGTGCCATGCATAAAATTATACTTCCTCCGTTCCTAAATATTTGTCTTTTTACAAATTTCAAATGGACATATTTTAGAGTGTAGATTCACTCATTTTTCTTCGTATGTAGTCACTCATTGAAATCTCTAGAAAGACAAATACTCCGGAGTATATTTAAGAACGAATGAGTAGTGCACAACCACATGGGAGACTCAGCCCGGTCGTTGCGCCGCACTAATAGTGAGTAATGAGCAGTCAAATCATAAGCCCCACCTTTCTCACTATAAGTTGCTTGGAAGAAGCAACCATCAATACACTCTTCTTTGAATCCGCTCATACTACTCCACCAATCACTGTTTATAGAGCGCGGTTCAAAAAAAAATCTCTGGGACCAAGGCGACTAGCGATCGGTCTGAAAAATAGCATTGGTAGTTATAGCACGGCGTCTATTACTAGAGGAAATAATGCGTACACACATGCATGCAGTGCTTCCACCCCGGGTACACACATGCATGCACTTACTCCACTCTGTAGTACATCGAGGGAAAATTGTGGACTTGATTGCGGTTACCACGCCCTAATTAATTGAGCATTAAACCAAACGCGTCTAAAGTCTCTCTGGTGGTGGAAATGCATGGAGAGAAATGCATTAGAATGAAGCGCGCCCTGTAAACTGTGACGGAGGGAGGAGTAGTATGAAGGTGCAAAACCAAGTACACGTATGGCCAGTCAGTCAACGCACTTCCTCTTGGCATATCACTGACATGTGGGACCGGAATGTGAGCAAACCGATCTCAATTGACGGCAAAATGGCCAACCCGCCGTTTCTTGAGAGAGATGAGGAGCAAGAACACACAGACGGGCTCGCACGGAGGCCAAGATATATTCGAGCATGGTTGATGGATATCATCATTACATGTTCGATGTTTTTTAATACTACTATTGGGCTGCCGTTTTCCGCCCTTGTCCCGAATAAATGTGTACTTTATCAGAGATTAAAATAAAATAAGAGTACAGATGCTCCACCATGCGGTTCTTGTAGTAGTACTACTCGTACTACTAAACCTTGCGCTTGGCTCTTCGCCTCTTCGTGAAGTCGAACAATGATGGTACTCCGCATGTTGGGTACTACAGTGTATGCCTCTGGCAATCTGACACCGAATGAATTGCTGCATGTCCATCGCCTGGGCGAGGGTAGGTTGCATTAGTCAAAAGGCGTAAGCGAGCTTCACCTTGTCCTGCAAGCTTCTCCTCGTTCTGCGAGTTGACGGGACACACCAAAAAGTAGTGCTAGTCCATACTCCCTCCTTTCCGGTTAATATGGCTTAATCTTTTTTGCGGGTAAATGAGAGAGCTTTATTCATATATAAGCATTCTTAGGACGATCAGCCAAGAGACTAGTCACTAGGAAGTGAGGTACCCCACAAAAAAGAAGAAGGAAGCGAGGTGTTCATCAAGCCAGCTCTCGGCCACATTCAAAGTGCAGCAAGCACGGTTCGCACAAAGATGCACGCAAGGTTTGCTGAATTGTTTACATGCTGAATAACAAAAAAAGAGAAAATATTACCGAGCGCTCCTATTTGTAGCAAGATATGAGCCAGAATTAAGCAAGAATTGTGGCGAGTGTTCCATGCAATCAACTTCCATTATCACATGCGAGAACCCTCAAAGAGAACCAAATGTGTTGAAGATTGCTTTATCACATTTTAAAATAAAATAAGAGTGCATATGCTCCTCCATTCGGTTCCTAGTAGTAGTACATACCTCTATAGTAGTACTACTACTAGTACTAGTAAACTTTGCGCTTGGCTGTTCGCCTCTTTGGGAAGTCGAACAATAATAGTACTAGTATAGTGTATGCTTCTGGCAATCTGACACCGAATTAACTGTTGCACGTCCACCGCCTAAGTGAGGGAGAGCTTGCATTAGTCAAAAGTTTCTCCTTGTCCTGCGAGCCACCGCACGCAAGCTTCTCCCATCTTGCAAGCTTCTCCTCGTTCGGCAAGTTGACGGGACACAACAAAGTTATGCTAGTCCATACTGCCTCCTTTCCAGTTAATATGGCTTAATTTCAAATGAGATAAATACACTGTTTGTCACTATATATTTGTAAAAATACGGTCAGTGGACTTCATAATACGCTCATTGCACTCAATATATACATTTTCCGGTGTTTATACGGTCACTAGCTCACCCTGGTTGAGTATGTGTGTGCATGCATGTGTAGGTTGAGCACTTGAGCGTGACCATGTGTGTTCCGTCGTGTGCTCGGACATGCATGCATTAGGGTGTCACACTCGTTTTTGCGTCCATGTATACGTGTGACTGTTGCATGCATGCAGGAGGTTGTAGTCCCTCACATTCACATGTTCATAAGTCAATGCTTTGCCAAAACATTGCATGCAAGGTTTAATCATTCGTTGTTCACGCATGCATTCCCGATATTAATACGTTGGTAAAGACAATTTCTTGAGGAAAACGAGCCCATGAATTGAGTACAAAGGGGACCAATAAGCCAGGACGAAGGGAGTACCAGTAGTGAACCGGAAGGAGGGAGTAGGGACTAGTAGTACTACGTAACAACGTGCAGTAACAAAATTCCTCTATGCGCATCCTGTCTACATGTCATGCAAGAAAATAGAGATAAGTACAGGTGAGACTCAGGAACGGTCATACACTTAGGGGGAGTACGTGTAGGGGCCACTAAGGAGCAGTCAAATCACACAGTAAGTTAGTCGGAAGAAGCAACCATCATTTCACTCTTCAATGACCCGTACGCAATATAAAATGGTTGATATGGAGAGAAAAAGAAAACCACTATATATACACTAGCAGGAGCCTAAGCTACAAGAATGCTTGCTGGGGTTGCTCTCTTCACAAGCATAGAACGACGGTGGACACACCGCTGGTCACATATCCGGTCTGTCCCGCCGCTGGGGGAAGGGAACGATGTTCTGCATAGACGCGGTCCACATCGGCGAGGGAGAAAACCCATAGTCGGTGCATCCCAATCGGGGGTCCCCGCGGTATGGGCTGATGCCGCGTCCCAACCACCCTTCTAGCTATAGCCCGACGTCCCAGGTACATCTTCCTTTTGGAGCCGGCTTGCTCCACTTCCGCAGCTCCCCACGTAGCTCCATCTCCATGTCGATCTTTCTCTACTTCTATCGGCTTCTATTTTTGATGAGTTTATGTCTCATGAACTAGTGCTAGTACTATTATTCTAATCACACTTCTTCAATATCTTTACCATCAGGGATGCTTAGCTCGATTTTAGTGGAACTGCACAAAAGCATCGTGTGATCCGAGGGTGCCAGCCGTCTTTCGTTTGACATGTTCTACCTAGACAGGAAATTAAATCCTGTTTAGGGTTTAGGGTTTAAGTCGTAGTGACCCCATCAATAGTTTTTCTTTTGTACACGCTCTCACAACTTTTGTCTTTAGTTGTGAAGTAAATATTGGCTATGATCTGTGAATCATTGAGACGCATCATCATGCATGTTAGTTTTCCTTTGTATTCGATGGAATGTTGTAACGGGGCAACCTTGGAGTAGGAATGAAAATGGAGTGGAAAGTTTTCTTTTTCCGGAGAAAAATTGGAAACGGAGAGAAACCAATGTTTCGTTTCGTTAGATCACGCCATCGAGCAAAACCAATGTTTAAATCACGTCTGTCGCGTTCGTGCCTCACCCTCCTCCACGGCTCCATCCCACACGGTCGCTCGGCATGCCACTCACCGCAAACCGAGTATACGATAACTTTCCCGCCTACTCGTCGATGGATCGCGCCATGGAGTACTAGCACTACTGGAAGAGATTGATGAGTTGGGGGAGGACAGCTAGCTGTAGCATGGACTCCCAAGAACTTTTTACATGCATGTTGTGGCCGGCTATTGCGAGATTTGAATGTCGGAGTGAATGGACATGGGTAGCCTAACTGACTGCCCCTGGTTCTTCTGAAAAAATTATCAGGCCTTCGGGCCTCCAAGCACTCCGAGCATTGGGCCGCCTTCCCTGGCCGGTTACCACTAAAGCCGACTCCCGGAAGGCGACCCAGCCTCACCAACTCCTCCCCAGGACGACTACGGGGTGGCCGACTCCAAGAAGCCGGCAAAGAAGGACGCCGACTCCTAGGAGCCGGCCAAGACCACAACCACTCCAAACCACTCCCACATAACAGCGACGTGACGGGGTGTGGCCACAGTGCGGCCCACTACCCCCGAAGCCCGAGGCGGGCATGGCTACAGGAGGCCGTACGGGACGGACGTCTCCCGTGCAGCTAGGCACTGTAGCCATGTTGGCCTCGACGTCACCCACGACCGACTCCCGTACGGCCCGCGGGCGGCGGGCCCCTTCGGCCAGAGAGAGGCGTGAAGGTGGCCCGGCCTTTCCCAGTCGGCCAAGAGCGTAGCCGGCCTCCAGAAGCCGGCAACTCCCTTCCTCGACGCAGGAGTGTAACGCCCACGATGCGGCTATATCTCCCACGTGTCGGGGCACGACTTAGAGGCATAACCGCATAGTGGTTTTGTCGCAAGAAGGGTCATCTTCACACAATCCCATGTAATGAACAAGGATGGGATAAAGAGTTGGCTTACAATCGCCAGTTCACACAATACATAAATATTATGCATACATCATCCAAAATACAATCATATAGACTGACTACGGTCAAAATCCAGATGAAAATAAGACAACCCCAAATGCTAGATCCCCGATCGTCCCAACTGGGCTCCACTACTGATCATCAGGAAAAGACACATAGTAACGACCACGTTCCTCGTTGAACTCCCACTTGAGATCGACGCCATTGTCTGCACTGGCATCGTCGGCACATGCAACTGTTTTGGTAGAATCTGTGAGTCACGGGGACTCAGCAATCTCACACCCGCGAGATCAAGACTATTTAAGCTTATAGGGGAGAATGGTGCAAAGAGGTGGAGCTGCAGCGGCAAAAGCATATATGGTGGCTAACTTGCGCAAGTGAGAGCGAGAAGAGAAGCAATGGAACGGACGTCATCTAGCAATGACCAAGAAGAGGTCCTGAACACCTACTTACGTCATACATAACTCAGACCGTGTTCACTTCCCGGACTCCGCCGAGAAGAGACCATCACGGCTACTCACGCACTTGGTGTATTTTAATTGGGTCAAGTGACAAGTTATCTACAACCGGACATTAACAAATTCCCATCTGCCTCATAACCGCGGGCACGGCTTTCGAAAGATAATACCCTGCAGGGGTGTCCCAACTTAGCCCATCATAAGCTCTCACGGTCAACGAAGGATAAACCTTCTCCCGGAAAGACCCGATCAGTCTCGGAATCCCGGTTTACAAGACATCTCGACAATGGTAAAACAAGACCAGCAAAGCCGCCCGAATGTGCCGACAAATCCCGATAGGAGCTGCACATATCTCGTTCTTAGGGCACACCGGATAAGCGAAGCGTACAGGTACCAACATAACCCAAGTTGCCAAGGGACGGTCCCGCACGGTGCTCTAGTTTGGACCAGCACTCAGAGGAACACTGGCCCGGGGGTTAAAATAAGATGACCCTCGGGCTCGCGAAAACGCGGGGGAAAAAGGCTTAGGCGGCAAATGGTAAAACCAAAGTTGGGCCTTGCTGGAGGAGTTTTATTCAAGGCGAACTGTCAAGGGGGTCCCATAAATCACCCAACCGTGTAAGGAACGCAAACTCAAGGAACATAATCCCGGTATAACAGTAACTAGGGCGGCAAGAGTGGAACAAAACACCAGGCATAAGGCCGAGCCTTCCACCCTTTACCAAAATATATAGATGCATTAATTAAATAAGAGATATTGTGATATCCCAACATATCCATGTTCCGACATGGAACAAACTTCAACTTCACCTGCAACTAGCAACGCTATAAGAGGGGCTGAGCAAAAGCGGTAACATAGCCAAACAACGGTTTGCTAGGAAAGGATGGTTAGAGGCTGACAAGGCTAAAATGGGAAACATGATATAGCAAGTGATAGGTAGCGGAGCATGGCAATAGAGCGAACAACTAGCATAGCAAAGATAGAAGTGATTTCGAGGGGTGGTCATCTTGCCTGCAAGATTCTCAGAGTTGTCGAAAGCTTGATCCTCGTAAGCGTACTCGACAGGTTCCTCGTTCACGAACTCGTCTCCCGGCTCTACCCAAGACAAGAACACAAACAAACGGAACCACAATATAGCGTTGGGTCCAAGCTTCTTCTTGACAAAAAGAACACCACAACCCCATGGAGAAGAACTCGGTCTGATCAAACCCAGACGTTCTTGTTCATCGAGCTGCTTCTTCAATTCCTTCAGCTTGTTGGGTCCAAGCTTGTATGGACGCTTGCAAACGGGTTCAGTGCCAGGCTCCAGTTCGATAACGAACTCAACTGGCCGATGAGGAGGCATACCCGGAAGCTCTTCTGGAAAGACATCTTGATACTCGCAAACGACTGGAATTTGAGAGATGGCATTCAATTCGCCCTTCTCATTGAGAGAGAAAAACCGAATGGTTTCATCACGAGCAGCATAAATAATCACATCCTCAGACGAGTGTGTCAATTGAATTTCCCTGGCAGCACAATCCAGTTGAGCCTTGCGCTTAGAAAGCCAGTCCATACCGAGAATAAGATCAATATTCGAGTCACCAAGAATAATTGGAGAAGACTGAAATTTATAGTCGCCTATCTTGATGGAAACATTCAGAACCATCGAGTTGGCTCTCATTGCCTTCCCCGGAGAAATAACACCCAATGGTTTATCCAGATAAGACCAGGAAAACTCATGCTTGGCAAAAAATGGTCTTGACATGAAACAAAGCGATGCACCAGAATCAAAAAGAACTTTTGCAGGGATATCGTTAACAGGAAGATTACCCATTATCACATCAGTAGATTCCTCCGCTTGAGCTGCATTCATCATGTTCACCTTTGCAGACTTTGGATTATGCTTGACCACTGCATTGCTGGAAGATCTGACAGGAGGAGGAGGAGGAAGACGCCTCTGGTTGAAGCACTTGTTAGCATAGTGACCTTTCTGCTGACATTTGTTGCAAGTCACCTCTGAGAGTGGACGGTGATAAGGAGCATTGGACTTTGGAGCTTGATTCTGAGACTTGTTCTGATAGCCAGAGTTGGAAGAGTTTGAAGAACCATGGCCACCTTTGTTCTTCTGCTGGTAAGGCTGACGAAACGAAGGAGGAGGAGGCAACCAGAACTTCTGTTGCTTAGCTGACACAAGTGAGGAAGAAGAAGACTGAACTGCGTCTCTGACTCTCTTCTTAGAAGCCTCACACTTGAGTTGAGCAGCCTCTTGCTTCAGTGCCATATTGTAGAATTGATCAAAGTGAGTAGGCTCAACAAGAACGAGAGCTAACTGCAGATCCTCTTTAAGGCCACCTCTGAAGTGATAGATCATGCTCTTCTCATCAGGAACGTCTTGTTTAGCGAAGCGAGCAAGTTTCTGAAACTGAATGTTGTATTGATACACAGACATGTTTCCTTGCTTGAGATTGCGGAACTCCTCACGCTTGCTCTCGACAACACTTTGTGGAATGTGGTGCGCTTTGAAGTCCCGACAGAAGTCAGTCCAAGTGATCACATGACCTCCTCTGGAATCTTTGTATTGCTGAAACCAATCAGCAGCTTGGTCCTTGAGCTGGAAAGAAGCGAACTTGACATAGTCCTCAGGCCTGACATTGCTACATTCAAAATGCTTGTTGATGTCCACGAGCCAATCATCGGCATCCGTGGCCTCGGCACAGTAGCTGAAAGACTTGGGCTGATTTGCGAGAAACTGGTTGAGAGTGGCAAAGTGAAACTGATTGTTGCCTTGACCTTGATTGCCTTGATTGCCTTGTCCTTGAGTACGTTCTTGCAAGAGTTGCAGAATCATCTGAGCATTGGCGTTGGTGGCTGCCATGATTGCTTGCCATGCCTCCGGAGGTGGAGGTGGTGGCGGAGGGTTCGCTTGACTCCCTTCATTGCGATCCGGATTCTGACGCGTTGGCGGAGCCATCCTGAAGAGGGTGACATCCGTTAGCATCTTGATAGACAAATAGATAAGTAGAATCAACGGATAGAAATTGCAACATATAGTCTTCACAATAAACATTCGAACGAAGATGAACGAATGAATTCCATAGTGAATCGTCACACTTCCATAAGTTGAGAAGCCACTTGAAAAAGATATGGAATGAACATATGAATTCGAAGCAACTCGAATACGACAATACAAAATAAAACAAAAGTATTGGCTTGCAAAATAAGCCGGAACAAACATATGATAGATATTTCGTCCGAAGTTTTCGTGGTGGTGCCCACACGGGCTCAATCTTACAGCACCATCATGTACAAGGCTGTGCACATGACATACGAAGCGTCCTCGAGTCGGCAAAGCCATGGACTCTTTAAGACACAACGAGACCACTGTAAAATCAACCGTGTACAGGCGGACCACTAGACGTCGAACCCCAATCTCATATCATGCATCTGTCGGAAAGATATCCTAAGGCTACTTGAATTCCCACTTATAAACTCCCGAAACTTTCTGGTTATGCAATCTGGTGTAGGGGATACAGGGGACACAAAATATATCACCCAAACTAGCAATCCCTAGATCCAGCTGTATCCATCCGTCAACACATAACCAAGAAACCTTCGGAAATCGTTTACCTCAACCTTCGAAAAGCATCCGTTATACAAGTTATGGCGATACTCCCGAACTCCCGCCCCAGTACTAGGTGGCGTCGAGGTGATCTCACCAACAACTGCATAAAAGAGATTTCGATGTCGGCGAAACTCAGGTATTCCAGAACTGCAACGATAAAATTGTGACGACAACACCTCGGAGCTCAACTCCCCGGGACACTGCCACAACCCCTAAATGACAGGAGGCACCAAGAACAATGTTCTCGTCATAATTCCATCGGAACGATTCCAAGATACCCGCGTGATCCTAAATTTTTTTAGTGAAATTTGAGGAGAGAATAGTCAAAACTTCTACGTCAGGAGACCTCACCAGAGCGACGAAGGGACTGAGGAGTAAAAAGAATCCTACTCTCCGATATATATAATCCTAAGATTCAAAACATTTTTGTTCTAGACTCAACAACGTCAGCGATTCGATCAAGCAAGGGGCTCCTAAGTCGGGGCTGGCTCTGATACCAACTTGTAACGCCCACGATGCGGCTATATCTCCCACGTGTCGGGGCACGACTTAGAGGCATAACTGCATAGTGGTTTTGTCGCAAGAAGGGTCATCTTCACACAATCCCATGTAATGAAAAAGGATGGGATAAAGAGTTGGCTTACAATCGCCACTTCACACAATACATAAATATTATGCATACATCATCCAAAATACAATCATATAGACCGACTACGGTCAAAATCCAGATGAAAATAAGACAACCCCAAATGCTAGATCCCCGATCGTCCCAACTGGGCTCCACTACTGATCATCAGGAAAAGACACATAGTAAAGACCACGTTCCTCGTCGAACTCCTACTTGAGATCGACGCCATCGTCTGCACTGGCATCGTCGGCACCTGCAACTGTTTTGGTAGAATCTGTGAGTCACGGGGACTCAGCAATCTCACACCCGCGAGATCAAGACTATTTAAGCTTATAGGGGAGAATGGTGCAAAGAGGTGGAGCTGCAGCGGCAAAAGCATATATGGTGGCTAACTTGCGCAAGTGAGAGCGAGAAGAGAAGCAATGGAACGGACGTCATCTAGCAATGACCAAGAAGAGGTCCTGAACACCTACTTACGTCATACATAACTCAGACCGTGTTCACTTCCCGGACTCCGCCGAGAAGAGACCATCACGGCTACTCACGCACTTGGTGTATTTTAATTGGGTCAAGTGACAAGTTATCTACAACCGGACATTAACAAATTCCCATCTGCCTCATAACCGCGGGCACGGCTTTCGAAAGATAATACCCTGCAGGGGTGTCCCAACTTAGCCCATCATAAGCTCTCACGGTCAACGAAGGATAAACCTTCTCCCGGAAAGACCCGATCAGTCTCGGAATCCCGGTTTACAAGACATCTCGACAATGGTAAAACAAGACCAGCAAAGCCGCCCGAATGTGCCGACAAATCCCGATAGGAGCTGCACATATCTCGTTCTCAGGGCACACCGGATAAGCGAAGCATATAGGTACCAACATAACCCAAGTTGCCAAGGGACGGTCCCGCACGGTGCTCTAGTTTGGACCAGCACTCAGAGGAACACTGGCCCGGGGGTTAAAATAAGATGACCCTCGGGCTCGCGAAAACCCGGGGGAAAAAGGCTTAGGCGGCAAATGGTAAAACCAAAGTTGGGCCTTGCTGGAGGAGTTTTATTCAAGACGAACTGTCAAGGGGGTCCCATAAATCACCCGACCGCGTAAGGAACGCAAACTCAAGGAACATAATCCCGGTATAACAGTAACTAGGGCGGCAAGAGTGGAACAAAACATCAGGCATAAGGCCGAGCCTTCCACCCTTTACCAAAATATATAGATGCATTAATTAAATAAGAGATATTGTGATATCCCAACATATCCATGTTCCGATATGGAACAAACTTCAACTTCACCTGCAACTAGCAACGCTATAAGAGGGGCTGAGCAAAAGCGGTAACATAGCCAAACAACGGTTTGCTAGGAAAGGATGGTTAGAGGCTGACATGGCTAAAATGGGAGACATGATATAGCAAGTGATAGGTAGCGGAGCATGGCAATAAAGCGAACAACTAGCATAGCAAAGATAGAAGTGATTTCGAGGGGTGGTCATCTTGCCTGCAAGATTCTCAGAGTTGTCGAAAGCTTGATCCTCGTAAGCGTACTCGACAGGTTCCTCGTTCACGAACTCGTCTCCCGGCTCTACCCAAGACAAGAACAAAAACAAACGGAACCACAATCAACAACGAGAAATGCGCAAGCAACATGATGCAAAACTTGTATGAAATGCAAAATATGATATGCGATGCATATGCGTGCTCCGGAAGGAAAATGATGAACATGGCAGTAACTTGGCAAACCAAGCATGCCACTAAAAAAATGAGATGATTTCGGTCGAAATCGATATAAAGATCACCGGAATCGGATCCACGGTTTGCAAATGGCAAGCAAAACAAGAATGACACGAATCTGCGATTAACAGCAAGATAGCACTTAAAATGCAACAAGCAACAATGCTACAGCACCACAACATAGCCAAAAAGCACATGGCAGTAAACTAGAGGAGTTGCTTGACAAAAGATGAACACTGAGCTACTGCTAGTTCACAACATATCAAGCTCAAACAAGCATGGCAAAAGTGCAAAAGATTACAGGTTCACAGACTTAGTGAAAAACTGGACATGGCAGAAATCAGCATCAGGTAGCAATGTTCGGAGCACGAAACCAACATGCTACAGGAACTTAACATAGCAAAACAAGGCATGGCAGTGTTCTACTAAATGCACATGACAAAAGTCTCTTACTGACCATAAGCCAAAAAGGACCAGAAGATATGATGGCAAGCATGTAAACATAGCAAGTTTCGTTATCAGGTTTCAGACTTGGCAGAAAACAGAGCATGGCAGAAATAATAATATGTAGGCCTCTTTGCGAGCTTGATGCACTCACTACAGAGCAATGCATGACAAACCAAGCATACCTACAGCAAGATGACATGTTTAAGAAGCTATCCATGGCAAGAACAATTGCATAGCATGTATGGATCAACTACAATAAGCTTGACAAAAATGCATATAATGTTAAGAATCTGCCAGAAATATTTTATAGCAAAAGAAGAGCAAGATTGAATCATGCTATGGTACTCTAAAATTGCAAACAATTGCAGTAGTGGATCAATTACAACTATAGCTACAAAAAATCCTTACTGAACATCTCCAAAATATGCATGGATCTCTCTGTAGCATCAATTTTACATGGCAACAAAATTACAGCAGACAAAGACTTGGAGAAACCACCAAGTCCCTGAAATCAGAAATATTACGGGGCCTACTTTGCATGCTTGTGCTACTCACCACAGAGATCACAAAAATACATGGACTACACCACTGGAAAGATGGCATGGCATACTTCAAAACACATGTAGAGCTCATGCTCAAAAGATGCACATAATAAATCATACAAAAATGACAAATCTCCAAGTTCTGTCAAGAACCAGAGAATAACAGCAACTAGCCCTCTTCCAACGAAGATTTGGGCATCCAGATGACCTCTAATGAACATGGTGCAACTGAACAAAATTAAGAGCATCACGAGACTAATAATTTGACATATTACACGCGCGAATCGGAGCTACATGCACAGAGTTATAGCATCGGGAACAGGAGCACATGCGGATAAAATTTCCAGACTTGAGAAGAAAAAGGAGGGGCGAGGCCGGGGCCGACGGCGGCGAGGCCGGGGCCGGAGGCCGGAGGAGGGGAGCCGGAGGTGGGGGTCGCCGG
>NC_057808.1:495460802-495508326 GCF_018294505.1 Triticum aestivum | reverse complement strand
CCGAGGAGCGGGCTCGGGCGGCGGCGGAGCTCGGGCCGCGGGGGCCGGGGACGGGCCTGCGGGCCGGCGGCGGCGGGAGGACCCGGCGGCGACACGTGGCGGCGACGGGGCAGTTGGACGTGTCCGGTTCCGCCCGGACGTGTTCGGCGGCGGAGTGGGACGAGGGCTAGGGTTAGACTGCGGTTGTATTTCGGGATGCCCACATATTTATAGGTAGAGGGAGCTAGGAGACTCCAAATGAGGTGCGGTTTTCGCCCACACGATCTTGATCGAACGACCTAGAGCATGGAAGAGAGTTTGGTGGGTTTTGGGCTGGTTTTAGAGGGGGTTTTTGCTGGACACTCAAATGGACTTTGCGGATGCCCGGTTAACCGTTGGAGTACCAAACAACCTCCGAATGGAACGAAACTTGACCGGTAGTCTCCAGGTGGTATATTAAGACCACTTGACAAGCCTCGGTCCATTCCGAGAAAGTTTGACACACGCACACGAAAGAAAACAAGAGGGGTGCACCGGAGGAGATAGGAGCGCCGGATTGGAAAACGGACAACGGGGAAAATGCTCGGATGCATGAGACGAACACGTATGCGAATGCAATACACATGATGACATGATATGAAAATGCATGACATGACAAAATACAAAACGAAAGACAAAACCCGACAACGGAGGGAAAAACATATCACATAGCCGGAAATGGCAAGAGTCGGAGTTACAAATATGGCAAGTTACATGCGGGGTGTTACAAGGAGCCCCATTAAGGAGACAAGACGAGGTAAGGCTACAGTGATAGCCCCCGAGGCGGCCCACTGTAGCCACGCTTACCTCGACAAAGCCCTCGTCATCATAGGCGAGGCTACAGTAAGCAGCCGCCGACAAGACCCTATGCGGTGGGGCCGGCCTGTCGACCGAGTAGCCGGCAGCCGGCGGGACCCACCAGCCAGCGGGACCCAGCAGCCGGCGGAGAAGCCGGCGAGCGTAGACACTGACGGCTGGGGCTAGAGCCCAGCCGGATTACCATTGTACCCCCGGGGGGTAGGCCTATATAAACCCCCCGGAGCACCCATGCAAAGGGTTCACACCTAAGCATAGTTGGTCTCTGAGCATAGAGCTGCCTTCTAAGCATAGCACACACACCATAGATAGAGAGAAGCAAGAGCTAGCCTTGTTCTTCTTCTCCCTTGATCTCAACAGCTCTAGGAGCGATTGTAGCTACCCTTTATCGATCTAGTGATCATGCAGAGACCCCGCAGAGCAGGACTAGGGGTGTTATCTCCTCGGAGAGCCCCGAACCTGGGTAAGATTCGCCGGCGTGTATGTCTTCGCCTCATCCCGTTTCCGGGCACCGGCGACGTTTTATTGGCTCCCACAATGGTAAGCCATCCCTTGGCATATGTCGCACCAACCACCCGACATTTGGCGCCCACCGTGGGGCCAGGTGCACCGTCGTCCGGAGACCTGTTCTGGACGGGAACCCTCTTCCTCCCCCGCGAGCACAGCCAGCCTGCTGCGCCCGATGGCGTTTGCCTTGACGCGCTGCAAGGCGTCGACGACGCCTGCGCAGCGAGCTGCCTCGCCGACTTGGTCGGCGAGACTCGTATCTCCGACGAGCCTGCGTCCGACGCAGGCACCGACTACCCCGAGAGCCGCCTCGTCAGCCTCCTCAACCAGCTTCACGTCTCCAGCGAGCCTACTGCAGATGTGGAGTCGGTCGGCTCCACCGACCTGATGCTCATCGACTCCGACACCGCGTCGCTCGACGCCTACCCCTCCGACGTGGTGGTCTTCGACGACCCCCTCCCTCGAGCTGACAGCGGCAGCAGCGCTGTCACCGAAGTGCTGGTCATCAGCCACGTCTCCAAATCGGGCGAGAATGCCCGCGACGCTCAGCAAGCGGCGATGCACGACCTCTCCGTCCCCATCCCGGCCGACGCCGACGCCGAGACCCTGGAGGCCCGCCGCCTTGCCCTCATCGCGGAGGGCAAGAAGATAGCCTCGATGAGACGCCTCACCGAGGCCCACCAGCGCGAAGTCGACCGCGCCGCCTTTGGCACGCCGCCGCCTAGCGGCCCGAGCCGAGCCGGCTTCGTCCAGAAGCGCGGCGCAGCCGTTGCCAGCATGCTGGGCGCAGATCGCCCCGTCTACGCCACCCCGCTCGAGAATCTGCGAGCCGCTCAGGCGGCTGCAGAGGAGCTCAATGGGCTGGGAGCCGATGAGCTCCCCTACATGACAAGACGGATCCAGCAGCTGATCGACGTGGCTGCAGAACGGCACGAAGCCGGCGCCCGTGCTGATAGTCATCCCCCGCGCCGGGAACACGCCGCGACGTCCCGCTCGCCGACTGCGAGCGGCACGCGCCAGAAGAAAGACAAGGAGCCGGCTGCCAGCCGCAGCCGGACTCGCATTACCATCGAGCGTGACGCGGATGGCCGCCCTCGAGCTGTAGAGCACCAGGGAAACCTGCCTCCTCCTCCGCCTCGAAGAGAAAGATGCCTCACTCCACCGCCTGTCACACATCCGACTCTTGGCGACCGACTCGGCCGCCGAGAAGGAGTCGGCGAAAACGACGCCCGCCACTGGATCGACCGCCTTGCTCAATCCTTGGCGTTAGAAGAAGAAGACGATGTCGGCCCGCCATGCTTTGGCCCCCGCATCCGCGACGAGCCCTTCCCCAAAGGGTTCTCGCTCCCCAGAGACACGCCCAAGTACAACGGCTCAGTAAAGCCGGAAGATTGGCTCATCGACTACTCCACGGCCGTCAGCATCGCCAACGGCAATCGGCGCGTCGCCGTGAAGTACGTCCCCCTGATGCTGCAAGGCACGGCGCGTACATGGCTCAACAGCCTCAAGCCCTACAGCATCAACAGTTGGCTGGACTTCACCGAAGTTTTCGTCCGCAACTTCACTAGCACCTACAAGCGGCCTCCCAAGCCTCGCCAGCTCTCCCTCTGCGTCCAGGGGCCCAACGAGTCGACCCGCGACTACCTCACGCGATGGGCCGAGCTCCGCAACTCCTGCGAGGGAGTGCATGAGGTCCAGGCCATCGAGTACTTCACTGCCGGGTGCCGAGAGGGCACCCTCCTCAAGCACCGACTCCTCTGCGACGAGCCGGCTACCCTCGACGAGCTACTGGTCATCGCTGACAAGTACGCCACTGCCGACTCCTTAATGAAGACCGAGCTCCGAGTGGACGCCTCGGGGAAAGTAGTTGCTCCGGCTCCCAAGACGCCGGCTGGCGACCCTAATCGGCGCCCCTACCAGAACGACCACAAGCGCAAGGGCCCCATGCCGACTTCCTCCAGTCGGCAGGTGGCCACAATTGAAGACGAGCAGCCCGAAGAGCGGCCCGCTCCCAAGAAGAAGGGTGGCCGGCCACCCTGGCAGCTGTCTTTCTCCTACGAACAAGCACTCGATGCTCCCTGCAAGTTCCACAGCGGCGCGAAGCCGTCCAACCATACAACACGGAAATGCCACTGGCTCACCCGCATCACCAAGGGCGAAGGGATGGTGCCGCCTCCGCCTCCCGGCCCGCCGCCTCCAGTTCCCCAGCAGCTGGTGGCTCGGCCGGCGGTCGGCGCCATCCAAGACAAATTCCCCGAAGAGCACGCCGCCTACGTCGTCTTCACAAGTCAAGCCGACGACAAGCGCAGCCGACGCCGACAGCACCAAGAAGTGAATGCAGTCCCCTCTAGCACCGCCGAGTTCATGCACTGGTCGGAAAAGCCAATCAGCTGGAGCCAGGCCGACCACCCAGAGGTGATGCCTTCGCCTGGCTCCTATGCGATGGTCTTGAACGTCACCCTCGCGACGGAGAGGCGAGCTGCCAGATTTTCCCGCGTCCTGATAGACGGCGGAAGCAGTGTCAACATACTGTACCGCGATACCATGGACAAGCTGAACATCAAAGCGAAGCAGCTCATGCCGAGCCGCACCGTCTTCCATGGTATCGTACCCGGCCTATCTTGCTCTCCAATCGGCAAGATCAAAATGGATGTTCTCTTCGAAGACAAAGATCATTTTCGCCGGGAAGCAATATGGTTCGAGGTGGTGGATTTGGAGAGCCCATATCATGCACTACTTGGCCGACCTGCTTTGGCCAAGTTCATGGCTGTGCCCCACTACGCCTACCTGAAGATGAAGATGCCGAGCTCGAAGGGGATCATCACGGTAGCCGATGACTACAAGAAGTCCATCGAGTGTGCCGTGGCCAGCAGCCGGCTGGCCGAGTCCCTCGTGGTGGCAGAAGAGAAGAAGATGTTGGAACGGGTTGTGGCCATGGCCGGCAAGCAGCCGGCCTTGTCGCCCGACCCCAAGAATTGTGATGCGCAGGGCTCCTTCCAGCCTGCCAAAGAGACGAAGAAGATACCTCTAGACCCGGAGCACCCGGAGAGGTTCACCGTGATTGGGGCGAACTTGGACAGTAAATAGGAAGGCGAGCTCGTCGACTTCCTCCGTGAGAATCGAGACGTCTTTGCATGGTCCCCAAAGGACATGCCGGGTGTCCCGAAGGATTTCGCCGAGCACAAACTACATGTCCGAGCTGATGCGAAGCCGGTCAAGCAACCCCTCCACCGACTATCAGAAGAGAAGCGAAGAATTGTGGGAGAAGAGATAGCCCGGCTCCTTGCCGCCGGCTTTATCATGGAAGTGTTCTTTCCAGAATGGCTTGCCAACCCAGTTCTGGTTCTGAAGAAGAATAACAAGTGGCGTATGTGTATAGACTACACGAGTTTGAACAAGGCCTGCCCAAAAGATCCGTTTGCTTTGCCACGGATTGACCAAGTGATAGACTCCATAGCCGGATGCGAGCTGTTAAGTTTTTTGGATGCATACTCAGGGTATCATCAGATCAAGTTGGACCCGGCTGACCGCCTGAAGACCGCCTTCATCACACCCTTTGGAGCTTTCTGCTACCTGACAATGACATTCGGCTTGAGAAATGCCGGTGCCACTTTTCAGCGTTGCATGCAGAAATGTCTCTTGAAACAACTCGGCAGAAATGCCCACGTCTACGTAGACAACATTGTGGTGAAGACGGAGAAGCGCGGTACCTTGCTGGAAGACCTGAAAGAAACATTTGCCAACTTGCGCTGATTCCAGATCAAGCTCAACCCCGAGAAGTGCGTGTTCGGAGTGCCAGCCGGCCAGCTGCTAGGCTTCCTGGTCTCTGAACGCGGCATTGAGTGCAACCCTGTCAAGATCAAGGCCATCGAGAGGATGGAGATTCCCACCAAGCTGCGAGATGTGTAGAAGTTCACTGGCTGCTTAGCCTCCCTGAACCGTTTTATCAGCCGACTAGGAGAGAAGGCTCTCCCTCTGTACCGACTCATGAAGAAGTCCACTCACTTTGAGTGGAATGATCAAGCTGACCAAGCCTTCCATGTGTTGAAGAAAATGTTGACCACTCCGCCTGTCCTGGCTGCGCCGACTGAGAAGGAGCCCATGCTCCTCTACATCGCCGCGACAAGCCGAGTCGTCAGCACTGTTGTTGTGGTCCAGCGCCCGGAGGAAGGCCGAGCCCAGCTAGTCCAGAGGCCGGTCTACTATCTCAGCGAAGTACTGTCCAGCTCAAAGCAAAACTACCCGCACTACCAGAAGATGTGCTATGGGGTGTACTTCGCTGCCAAGAAATTGAAGCCCTACTTCCAAGAGCACCCCATCACGGTTGTGTGCACTGCCCCGCTCGCCGAGATCATAGGCAGCCGGGATGCATCCGGCCGGGTGGCCAAATGGGCCATTGCCTTGGCGCCCTACACGATTTTCTATCAACCCCGCACCGCCATCAAGTCGCAAGCATTGGCCGACTTCCTCGTCGACTGGGCCGAGACCCAGTACTTACCGCCGGCTCCCGACTCTACCCATTGGCGGATGCACTTTGACGGGTCCAAGATGCGCACCGGCTTGGGAGCCGGCATCGTCCTCACCTCTCCCAAAGGCGACAAGCTCAAGTACACGCTGCAGATCCACTTCGCCGCCTCCAACAACGTGGCCGAGTACGAGGCGCTCGTACATGGGCTCCGGCTAGCCAAAGAACTCGGCATACGCCGGATCCTGTGCTACGGCGACTCAGACTTGGTGGTCCAGCAATCATCTGGCGACTGGGACGCCAAGGACGCGAACATGGCGAGCTACCGTTTCCTCATCCAGCAGATGAGCGGATACTTCGAAGGGTGCGAGTTCCTTCACGTGCCAAGGGCCGACAACGACCAAGCATATGCCCTAGCACGGATCGGCTCCACCCGACAAGCCATACCGACTGGCGTCTCCCTCCAGCGCCTCCTCAAGCCGTCCATCAAGCCGTCTCCAGAATCGGATTCCATCTTTGTGCCGCCTACGCCAGAAACAGCCGGGTCCGACTGGAGAAATCCCGCAGGCGGCACGGGGACTTCGACGACTGGCCTGGGGACTGCTGTAGTCGCACCCGGCCCGGGGACTTCAGAACCCGGCTCGGGGACTGCAGCAGTCGGCCTGGGGACTGCAACGACACAAGAAGCGATGGCCGACTCCAATGCAACACCCAACCCACCCACCCGAGTCATGGTGGCCACATTAACAGAAGAAGAAGTCACAGCTCCCTTATGGGCCCAGCCCATCCTCAAGTTCCTAGTCAGCAGAGAGCTGCCGGCTGATGAGATCTCAGCAAGACTAGTGCAACGACGAGCCGCAGCATACACAATAATCAATAGGGAGCTTGTGAAGCGCAGCGTCACTAGAGTCTTCCAGCGTTGCGTTGAGCCAGAAAAAGGAGTGGCAATCCTCAAAGACATCCACCAAGGTGAATGCGGCCATCACGCCGCCTCAAGATCCCTCGTAGCCAAGGCTTTCCGCCATGGTTTCTTCTGGCCGACTGCCTTGGAGGATGCTAAAGAAATAGTCAAGAGCCGCAGAGGATGTCAAGTTTTCAGTTCCAAACAACACCTGCCGGCTTTTGCCCTCAAGACCATTCCCCTCACCTGGCCTTTTGCCGTCTGGGGACTGGACATGGTGGGCCCTTTCAAGACAGCCTGCGGCGGCCTGACACATCTACTCGTTGCTGTGGACAAGTTCACAAAGTGGATCGAAGCCAAGCCGATTAAGAAGCTGAACGGGCCGACTGCCGTGACATTCATCACCGACATCACTACTCGGTACGGCGTGCCGCACAGCATCATCACCGACAACGGCACGAACTTCGCCAAAGGCGCACTGGCATGTTTCTGCGCGACGCAGGGCATCCGACTGGACTTAGCGTCCGTGGCCCACCCGTAGTTAAACGGCCAGGTCGAGCGAGCAAATGGACTCATCCTCTCCGGCATCAAGCCCCGACTGGTTGTACCACTGGAGCGATCGGCCGGCTGCTGGCTCGAAGAGCTTCCGGCTGTCCTCTGGAGTCTGCGCACGACACCCAACAAGTCAACCGGCTTCACTCCATTCTTCCTTGTGTACGGTGCCGAGGCTGTCATCCCAACAGACATCGAGTTCGACTCGCCTCGGATCACCATGTACACGGAGGAGGAAGCCAAAGAAGCAAGAGAAGACGGCGTCGACCTACTGGAAGAAGGCCGGCTGTTAGCCCTCAGCCGGTCCGCCATCTACCAGCAAGGGCTGCGCCGCTACTACAACCGCAAGGTCAAGCCAAGATCCTTCCAAGAGGGCGACCTTGTGCTCTGGCTGATCCAGCGAACAGCCGGCCAGCACAAGCTCTCGGCCCCTTGGGAAGGCCCCTTCGTCGTCAGCAAGGCACTCGGCAACGACTCCTACTACTTGATCGACGCGCAAAAACCAAGAGCACGCAAGAGAGACGACTCCGGCAAGGAGTCGGAGCGACCATGGAACGCAAACCTCCTAAGACGATTTTACAGCTGAAAAGCAGTATGTATCACGCTACCCTTTTGTATTAAGTACAAACCAACAGGCCCCCGAACAGTACTCGGGGACTGCCTTCGTTTATCTATGAATGACGAGTGTCATATCCATGAATGTATCATTACATTTTGAATTTTTGTCCGGCACCGGGTTCGACTAGTCGGCCCGGGGACTGGCCGCCTTGAGCTATATCGAAAGTTCTTCCTAAAGTCAGCAAAGTAGTGTGCCGGCTCCCGAGTCCTCCCTTGTTGAAAGTCGCAGCTCAAAGAACTGACTGTCTGACTAGCAAGAGGAAAGACAGAAAGGACGCCCACACGAAAAACGGCTAAGGAACAACTAACCTATATAGCAAAGAGACAGCCTCCAAATATGCCTGCCGGCTGTCAAAGCAGTCGGCTGGCCGGCTTCCTAAAAAACTTAGCTTAAGTCCGGCAGAGCTAAAGTACTTCTCCCTCCCCAATCGGCCAGGCACTCCCCGGCTACAGATTGCAGAGCAATTGTTTGACTGGGGAGGCGGCAACCAAGGGAGGGCGGCAAAGGAAAAAGCACAAGGACAAAAAGCAAAAAGTACAAGGAAAGGCCGATTGCATAACTTATATACATAAAAGCCGCCAACAGGCCGGCAACAGACTTAAGTTTGAATACACCCAGTGGGTGGAATTGTGCAGACTTAACCAAACATTGTTCAAAAGTAACAAGACAGGAAAACAAAAGAAAGAAGACTAGGGCGCGACATGAGGCTGAGCTGGTCGGTGAAGGCGGCCTCGCCGGCTGAAGGAGTGGCCGCCTAGCGAGTCCCGGCTTGACCACCTCCTGCGGCAGGAGACGCACTCGCGTGCGACGTAGTGCTGGAGGCGCGGTCAGGATGAGGCTGGCCGGCTACTCCACCAGCCGGCTCGGCGTCTTCACCCTCCTCCTCCTCCTCTTCGCCCTCGTCACTGGAGTCGATCTCCTCCGCCGAGTCCTTGCCGTACGCCGGGTCCAGCCCGAACCAATCTTCCGGCTGGGCGACTCCATTGTCGTCCACCTCGGGGGCGAAGACGTTGGTGTCGGTGTAGTCGGCGATCGCTGAAGCCCGCCGAATGATGGCCGGCCGCGCCGGATCCAGCTCCGTGTCGGCTTGCTGCCGCCAGGTAGCCAGCTGGTCCAGATTCAGGCCGGGATACCAGGCCTTGATGAACTCCAGCGCCCACCTGGCGCCGGAGCGAGCCGCCGAGGCCTTCCAAGCCTCGAAGCGGCCGACTGCCACCTCCAGCCAGTCGGCGGTCCGACTGGGGGTGCGAGGGACCACTTGGCCGAGCCAGAGGGCGGCCAAGACCTGCGACCCGACATGCTGAAGCCGGCGGAGCAGCCTGTGAGCCGGCTGGATGCGAGCCTGGATCTCCAGGAGCTGTTCCTCCAGCGAGCGACCGGCGGTTGGCGAGATCTCGAAGCCGGCTTGCCTCTTCGCCTGGCGACGGGCCTCGATGGCCTGGTTGGCGGCAGTTGAATAGCCAGGGAAGTACTCTGCGCGAAGAAGAAAGGAAGAGAAGAACACCAAAAATAAGAAAACAAGCCAAAGTGGCAGATGGCAAGAAAGGACAAAGAGATAGACGGCTTACCGTCAACCAGATCCTCGATCTGGCCATAGCCGGAGATCAGAGTCTGCCTGGCCTCTGCCCAGCCGGCCGCCTCCGTCTCGAACTCGGCCTGGAGGGTGGCTTCGCGATCCTGCGCAGCCTTCAGTGCCGCCTTGTGGCTTTCCTCCTGGTCGGCTAGCTTCTTGACCAGGCGGTCGCGCTCCTGCACCAAGGCGGCGAGCTCGGCGTCCTTGGCACGAAGAGCAGTCTGGGACTCCCCCAGCTGTGCCCTCAGACTGGCGTTGGCCGCTGCAGAGACGGCAGAAGAAGAAGAACAATAAGAAATCGTCAAGGAAGATCCGAGCTGACTGCTCAACAGTCGGCCCGAATCTCGGGGACTACACCCAGTGGGTGCGCTGACGCGCCCCCACCTGAGATAAAGATCAAGTCACATACCTCGGCTCTCAGTAAGGTCGGCGGTCTTCTGAGTCAGCTCCCGAGCCTGGGAGTTGAAGGCGGCCGCTCGGAGGTTGTGGTAGTCCTGCAAGACGGACAGAAGACCGAAGTGAGAACAAAAACAGCAAAGACAAATCCTCCAAGAAGTTCCAAGCCGCCTGCTCAGCAGCCAACTTGGAACTCGGGGACTACACCCAGTGGGTGCGCTGACGCGCCCCCACGGAAGAAATCAAGATCAAGAAGAGAAATCAAGATCAAGAAAAAAGCAAAGTCAAGAAGAAACAAGACGGGAGTACTAACCCGGATGGCTGCCCGCGTTGCAAGGAATTCGTCGGTGAACTGCCTCAGTGCCGCGGCTTGGCTTTGGAGCCGGGTCCGGACGACTTGTGCAGCGACGTTCACCACGGCTGTCCCTCCGCCTGGCGTCCACCCCGAGGTAGCACTGGCCGCCTCCGCGTCTCGGGCTGTCGAGCTGGAGCCCACGGCCGGCTGTGGCTCCGACGCGGCCTTTTGCGGCTCCGACGCGGCCTTCCCCGCACACTGGCTTGGCGGAATCCGGACCGCCACCTCAGCCCTCGCAGCCGGCTCGCCCTCCGCCGACTGTGCGGGCGCAGGCTCAGGCTGGCCGCCTTGGGCTGCCCTAGTCGGAGGGGTCGGCTCCGGCGCCTTCTCCAAGATGATGACGTCGTCGCCGCTTCCTCCCAGCCCCGGCTGGGAACCGCTGGCTCAACCTGGCGAGGGCTCCACGTCCCCAGGCGCCATGATGTGCAGAGGGGTGACCATCAAGGCCTCCCCTGCCGCCGCCGCGGCCTCAGCCTCTGCCTGGGCCTTGGCTGCGGCCTCGGCGAGTGCCTTCGCCGCCTCTTCCTCCCGAGCCGCCTGGGCGGCGGCTGCCTTCCGCGCCTCCGCCTCCCGTGCCTCCTGCTCCTCCCGCCCCCCCGCGCGTTCCTTTCCGTCGCCTCCTGGAGGTCGGCGCGGGGGTCCACGCGGCGGGTGGTGCTCCCAGAGCCCCTTGGCGACTCGACGACGGAGCCAGCTGCCGCCCGCTCAAGTGACAGCGGAGCTCTGATCGTTGAAGAAGAAGACAAAGGTTCAAGAACCACCAAAGAAAAGAAAAAAGAGAGTACATAGAGAAAGAGAACTTACGCCGACATGGTCTGCGGCTGCTTCAGCACTTTGCGGAAGCGAGCCGCCTTCGCGGCCGCCTCTTCCCGCCTGGTGGCTGCCGCCCCGCCCCTGGGCTTCTTCGTTCGGCTGCCGAACAAGCCCTGGGCGGCACGGCGCTTCTGGCCTCCACCCCGAGCAGGCTGCGCGCCGGAGGAGCCCGCGCCGCGTCCGGATGCCGGCTGGCGGCGCGGGACGGCTTCGGCTTCATCCTCATCCGGCCAGTCGTCGAAGGGAGCAGTGAACCCGGAGCCGCCTGCTTCGCCGCCGGCTTGGCCACCGGCCGGCTCGACGGCGTCGTCCATATGGACCGCCCCCAGGTCGGGGTCCTCCAGGTCATGTTCGGTCCGGTCGGGGACGAAGCGACGCTCCGCGTCTGACCCGCCGGCCGGCTGAAGCAGAGGGCTCTGTCAAAGAACAAGCCGACTAAGTCAGAGTCGGCCAAGAGATACTCGGCAACAAGGCTAAGAGAGAGAGAAAAGGAGACAAGGGGAGCGTACCGTAGGTGGAGGATTGGCACGGCTATATGGCTCCTTGCCGAATTGCCACTCTTCAGAGAGTTGGCAGTTGGCGAGGTAGTGCACCATGTAGGCGACCTCGTGCTGCGGCATCTCCTTGGTGCACATTCGGCTCGGATCGAGCTGGCCGCTCATCTGACAGATCAGATGAGGCCGGCTCTGGAGCGGAAGAACCCGGCGCGTGACGAACGCGGCCAGGAGGTCGGGCCCCGTCAGGCCCTCTGACTGGACCATCACCCGCAGTCGGGCGATGGCGGTGTTTCCTGCCTGCGACAGCGTCACAGCCCGGAAGGACCACTGGGGCAGCCTGCCCGCCGGTGGGCCGGCTACGTAAGCCGGCAGGTTGATGTAGTCGCCCCACGGAGCGATGTTCCGCACGTAGAAGTACGACTTCTGCCACTTCTTCACCGATTGGATCAGCGTGATGATGGGGAAGGGGTTGTCGGTGCCTGATCTCCGCGACGCGATGAAGGCGCCGGTATGAGCCGGCATGCCCCTGCTGCGCGTGCCCAGCTTCGACTGGAAAAGCTCCCCCCAGAGCTCAAGGGTGGGGAGGACATCGAGATAGCCCTCGCACAGGGTGACGAAGGCCGACAACAGCACCACCGCGTTGGTGGTGAGATGGTGCGGCTGAAGCTGGTAGAATTCGAGCCAGGAGCGGAAGAAGGCGCTCACTGGCAGGCCGAAGCCGCGCAGGAAGTGCGAGCGGAAGACCACCCGCTCGCCCTCCTGCGGCCTTGGTGAGATTTCCTTCGCCGGCGCGAGGCGGACCTCCACTTTGTCCGTGCTGGGCAGCCGCCGCGTGTCGCGGAGGAAGTCGATGTGGTCGTCATGGACGATGGAGCCGTCCCAATCCCCGCCAAGCTGCTCTACGGCAGGAGGCATGGCGAGAGCTAGCACGGCGGCGGAGGAGCGTGCGGTGGAAGAGCGCGGCGGCGAGGCGCTGTCGCGAGAACGAGCAAGGGAAGAAGACGGTGGAAGTAGGAGGAGCGTGCGAGGGCCTGCCGCCCTCCACCTCCCCCTACTTATAGCCTCACGAGGCCGAAGAGGCCGGACGTGGGGGGGAGACGTGGGATTAACTGCGCCCACTCCCCCCACGTCTCGCGATTATTGCACGTAAATGCGAGCCGAAACTGCCGCACGGAACGTGCGGGCGGTTTCGGGACACAAAGGATCCGCGCCTGGGCCGGGGCGCGGACGTGGCGGGCCCCCTCCCTGCGGCGACGTCCCGTCACGCGCGTGGGCTGGCAGGCTTTCCGACCACGTGGCTCGCCAACGGCCCGTGGCCGGCCCGCGGCCCGGTGCACGTGCCAGCGGGTTCCCGCCCTTCGACTCCAGAAGATTTCGACTCAGGCGGCGCGCCTGACCAAGGCCGGCTCCCAGCTGCCGGCTTGTCACGATAGGAAGCTGATCGAGCTTCTCGAACCCCACTCCACCTCGAAGTCCAATCAGCTTCGGGGACTACTGTCGGAGTGAGTGGCCACGGGTAGCCTAACCGACTGCCCCTGGTTCTTCTGAAAAAATTATCAGGCCTTCGGGCCTCCAAGCACTCCGAGCATTGGGCCGCCTTCCCTGGCCAGCTACCACTAAAGCCGACTCCCGGAAGGCGACCCAGCCTCACCAACTCCTCCCCAGGATGACTACGGGGTGGCCGACTCCAAGAAGCCGACAAAGAAGGACGCCGACTCCTAGGAGCCGGCCAAGACCACAACCACTCCAAACCACTCCCACATAACGGCGACGTGACGGGGTGTGGCCACAGTGCGGCCCACTACCCTCGAAGCCCGAGGCGGGCATGGCTACAGGAGGCCGTACGGGACGGACGTCTCCCGTGCAGCTAGGCACTGTAGCCATGTTGGCCTCGACGTCACCCACGACTGACTCCCGTACGGCCCGCGGGCGGCGGGCCCCTTCGGCCAGAGAGAGGCGTGAAGGTGGCCCGGCCTTTCCCAGTCGACCAAGAGCGTAGCCGGCCTCCAGAAGCCGGCAACTCCCTTCCTCGAAGCAGGAGCCCCATTAAGGAGACAAGACGAGGTAAGGCTACAGTGATAGCCCCCGAGGCGGCCCACTGTAGCCACGCTTACCTCGACAAAGCCCTCGTCATCACAGGCGAGGCTACAGTAAGCAGCCGCCGACAAGACCCTATGCGGTGGGGCCGGCCTGTCGACCGAGTAGCCGGCAGCCGGCGGGACCCACCAGCCAGCGGGACCCACCAGCCGGCGGAGAAGCCGGCGAGCGTAGACACTGACGGCTGGGGCCAGAGCCCAGCCGGATTACCATTGTACCCCCGGGTGGTAGGCCTATATAAACCCCCAGAGCACCCATGCAAAGGGTTCGCACCTAAGCATAGTTGGCCTCTGAGCATAGAGCTGCCTTCTAAGCATAGCACACACACCATAGATAGAGAGAAGCAAGAGCTAGCCTTGTTCTTCTTCTCCCTTGATCTCAACAGCTCTAGGAGCGATTGTAGCTACCCTTTATCGATCTAGTGATCATGCGGAGACCCCGCAGAGCAGGACTAGGGGTGTTATCTCCTCGGAGAGCCCCGAACCTGGGTAAGATTCGCCGGCGTGCATGTCTTCGCCTCATCCCGTTTCCGGGCATTGGCGACGTTTTATTGGCTCCCACAATGATAAGCCATCCCTTGGCATATGTCGCACCAACTACCCGACATTGAACGCGGAGCAGTCGCATGCACCGAGAAGCGGCGCAGGCGACGCTCTCTCGGCCGGAGCGTTGCTTCAATGCCGGCGCCAGTGAGAGGCCGCGTCCGCTCTGGCCGGGCATGAAAGCGGCACTGACTGTTTTGGGCGGGAAGCACGCGCGGGTGATGATGAGGGTTCGGGTTGGTCAGGAGCGGGCGTGGCAGCAGTCCGGACGCCCGCAAACAAGAGATGCTGTACGTTAATATTGCTGCGTATATAATTAACACCATAAATAATGTGCCAGTTGGACAAATATGAATGGAGATGGAATTTTACGTAAACATGGATATGCATGTCTATGTCTATGTGTGTGTGCGCGACGACTCTCGCGACCTGGAAGTGGGGGCGTGTTTTTGATCGAGTTTACTTTCTTGGTACGTTAAAAAAAATTGTCCGCCAATTTTCGTTTCTTTTTTTGGGAACGCGCATATTATTGTTTGATAGGGTTTCTCACCTCTCGCTCTCTCACCCTCTCCATATCAAAACAAGATGACAGTGTCCAGTCCATCTCTCTCCTCACCGGTGGTCACAGATCTGGCCGACTCCCGTCCGCTGCGGGAGGTGAGGAGGTGCAGCGTTGACGTTGTCGCCGTCGGCGATGGAGGAAGCCGATGCGGACCGTCCTCTCAGAGCCGGCACTGGCGCGGTCGAAGGTCCTCCGTGCCCTTGTTCCCTGCCGCCATGTGGGCAGACCCCGCCCGCCCGCCTAAGCGACATCTCGCCCACCTGAGGTATAACTTCTTGTACTGGTCCAGCTCCCCAGGTCGCTGCATGCGGGTTTTCTTCTATGCGAGTACTCCCTAGCTCCCCATGTACAGTAGCTAGGGTTCGTTGGCTGGTCCAACATCACCTACTATTATAGAGGAAATGCCACTCGAAAAGTTGTCCTGGTTTATGCTTCGGTGGAGGTATACATGTTGTTTCGACAAAAAGTACATGGTGGTTGTGCGGTCATTGTCCATATGCTCCTATTGCTGCTGCTAATCTAATACTATCACTGTTTAAATGAAGAAATGCTTTTTTTCTTGGGTATCATGGTTTAGTTCCCATCAAGATAATCATGATGCTTCTGTTTGTTGGTGTACTTTTCATTAATTCTTATTGACAATTGAGATGTCGCTGTTAATCTTTGTCGGTGTACAAAAGAAGGGGCGCACCTTTGTACCCCTTTACCTGTGCACGGGTAGTCGGAGCCGCACCCACGGCCACACCAAGCAGAGCAGGGGAGGTGAACCGAGGTAAAACCGAAGCCCGAGGCAGCCAGGGGAACGGCAAGACCAAGACTACAAAGAGCAGAGGGACGAAGCAGGTTCCCCCGGCAAGACCCTTGTCGGGGGAGCCTCAGCGGCCCCGGCAAGCCACTTGCCGGGGCGGCCCGTCAAACACCAACAGGGCGAGCCACCCTTGAGCCCACGTCCCCAACACCATCAGCCATGTTGGGCCAGGGCTCAGGAGGCACCCCTGTGGTCGCATGCAGATCTTTGTGAAGACAAGGAATATTCAAGATCAGATGAGGATTAGAAGGCGGCGATCCTCGGCAAGATCCTTGCCGAGGGGAACCACAAGACCCCCGGCAAGATCCTTGCCGGGGACGACAGCGCGCCACGGCAAGGCCCTCGCCAAGGGCGCCAGCAGGGCCACTGCCAGGCCCGCACCAACCAAGTTTCCACCGCCGTTCGCATGCAGCTGCCAGCCCAACCAGCTGGGCAGGCACCTGCGTGGCAACACGCAGCTTCCAGGCCGACTCAGCAAGCGCCTGCATGGCGGCACGCAGATCTTCGTAGAGGCTCCACCACCGCGCCACCTCAGCTGCCTACTTGTCTACATGACGCCGCCCGCATCGCTGGCCAGGGCACGTGTTGAAGCAAGGAAGAGCGACGACGGATGTGATGGGCCTCGCCCCCGTCCCCGATAAAGCTAGGGGACACCTTAGCGGCGCATTAAATGCATCTTGTCCTGTAATACGAGCGATAAGCTCGCAATACTGTACGCCTTTCCACCTCCTGTATACAATTGTGGCAGCCCCTTTCGACTATAAAAGGAGGCCCATGGCATACTGGAGAAGGATTCGGCTCTTTGGAACCACGCACCCCACGATAGCTAGTTTGAGAGCTCAAGAACTCTCTGAAATACACCCACCAAAGCAGGACTAGGGTTTTACGCATCTCCGCGGCCCGAACCTGGGTAAACGATCCTTGTGCTGATTACTAATCCTGCTCTTCTCGCAACCCTGTGCCCCGGCAACCGTAGTAGGGATTCTTGTGATCCCATAGGTGTCGTTCCACACTGACATCTTTGGCGCGCCAGGTAGGGGGCGCAATTGTGAGAATCTGGTCTAGTAGCTAGCCTAGCGTTTCTTCATCGCCATGGCTCCCAAGAAGGAGACGGCCAGGAGAAAAAGGCGTCGCCTGCGAACGCGAAGGACGCCAGCGTGGCGATAGAAAAGCTAAGTCATTCAGAGCCTTGAGTTATTTCCTTTTATACATAAGGTTATCGTCCTCGGAGATCTTGCCTATGTATGGAAAACCTGCACGCGAAGGGGCCCTCCCGCGATTGACAACACCCTTGTTCTGTTTCGAGTCCGCTCAACAGCTCAAAGCGGCCGCGTCGAGAGTGGCGGGGTAGCCTTCCGCACTTGGCAATGCTCCCGACTCTGACTCGAGTCAAGCTCGACAGTTCGGGCGGCCGCGCTAAGGGCGGTAAGGTGGTTCACCCGGCAGCAAGCACACCCGGCAGGGCAATGGGGATCCGTCCCCAAGACGCCGCCCTGGGTTTACGCGCTGGCACGCCTACCCAGTTACGTAGGGTGGACATACAAGGAAAAATCAAGCGGGAAATAACATGCATAATATCAAGAGCACTGCAGAGTTATATTACATCAAATTGTTGTTGCAGTTCTAACTAAAGATGGAAAATGTCTTGGACATGAACCTGCAGCGATGATAAAAAAACAGGGTGCCTAATCCCGGCGCTGGCCCTCCACCCTCAGAATTCCGCCGACACGGCTGATGATGGGCTTGATGCGCTCCCTGAGCGGCGCAAGGTCAGTATCCTCCGGCAAGCTCTCCAGCGCGGCGTCGAAGTCGAGGTCGGGGTACCAGTATGCCACCTTGGTGAGAACCTTGCTCATGGCACCCTGGCAAAGCCTCCGGGCCTCGTCGGCTCGCGAGGCCACCCGGTTGGCGTGAAGCTGCTCCAGGGCCCCGAGAACGCACTCAAAGAACAGGGTCAGCTTGGCGTTGGTGGTCCCGCTGCGCTCTGGGGCGTACCTCAAGCTTGGCATCCCCATGGTAGCCAGCTACGTGATGATCCTGGCGGCGACGTCCTCAAGGCGGCCGATCCAGCGGTTCACGCCCTCCTTGAAATCCTTATGCTCGGCGGCCTCGTTCTTCTGCAGCTGCTTCTCGGTCTCCAGCTCCTTGGCCAGGGTCCCCTCCTGGGCTTTGGCCTCCGTGAGCATCCCCTCGAGGCCCTCCAGCTTTAGCGTGAGGTCCTTGATGGACTTGTTGGCCTCGGAGAGTTCCCCGGCCTTGCCGATGGCCACGCCTTGAGCCTTCGTCAGAGCGCCGTTGATCGTGTCCTTCTCCTGGGACAGCTTCAGGGCCTGCTCCTTTAGCCCGTCCCGCTCTACCTCCAGCTCCTTCACCTTGCCAGCGTGGAGCAAGGCCTGGGCATCGAGCGCCTCTTGGTGCCTCTGCTCCAGCTCATGGGTCCGCTGCAAGACAAGCTTCCCCGCCTCTTCATCCTTGCCACGAAGCGTGGCGGCAAGCTGCTCCTCGCACGCAGCGAGGTCCTCCTCCTGGGAGTTCAGCGTGGCCTCGTGCTGGGTCCGGGCGGCTTCGGCGGCAGCGGCCAAGTTCTTCGCCATCTCTTGGGCCTTCTCGACGTCGGCGAGCATCATGGTGAGCTCCACGTCGCGCTTGGCCAGCTCGCCCTGGGCAGCCTTCAGCTCCTTATGAGCCTGGCGGAACCAGTCCTGCGTCTCGGCAACGCGCTCCTGGAGGTCCGCCTCCGCCTTCTCCACCACCGCCGTCCTGGACTTAGCCTTGTCCAGACGGGCGCGGTGAAGCGCCTGGAGCTTCCGGAAGCTGGCGCCCATGGCGTGGAGGAGCCGCTCTTCCTGCGAGCCGCCGCCACCAACGCTTGGCTCGTCGATGACCTCAAGCCCGGCGGCGGCAAGCACTTCGTCGTCGAACACCTCTCCCTCAACGGGTGTCCTGGTGCTCGACGCGCCTGGAAGGTGGACGAACAAGTCATCGCTCACCCTCAGGTAATTGCCGGAGCCGGAAGCAGCGGAGGAGGAAGGCCGGTCATCAGCCACCTCCTCCTCCTCCTCGGCGGTGGCCCTGCCGGCATCCCCGGCAGGCCCCTTGCCGGCCTCCTCAGCGGCAGCCTTGCCGGCCTCCCCGGCAGCCCCCTTGGTGGCGTCCTCAGTAGCGCCCTTGGCGGCCTCCTCGGCGGCGATCTTCTCGGCGTCCGCCTCTGCGGCCTTGGCGACGTCCTCGATGATGGCGTCCACGTCCTCTGGGTTCACCGAGGAGGAATCTGGACACCAAAGAAGGGAGTGAGGCGGGGCCAAGACCAAGAGCCAGAAAGAAAAAGGACCAGGGACGAAAGGCGAGCGACTTACCAGCGCCAGTGCCAGGCTGGGAAAAAGAAGTCATCTCCCCGCCAACATTTGGCGCCGAGGCAAAGCCGCCAGCACCCAAGTTCTCCTCCTCCTCCTCCTCCTGCATGTGCGTAGGCTCGGTGCTTGGCGCACTTGCCGGGGACGCCCCTCGGGGCTGCGTGGTCGATGGGGGCGGCGTGTTGGGAGTAGCCCTCTGCGGCTCCTCCTGCTGCCGCTCTCCTCCTGCATACCCGGCAAGGTCAGCACCAAAGTATCGTACCCCTGGCACATGTCGAGGAGGGGAGGGTAATGAACTTACGCTGGGGGCTATGCCGGGGGCTGCTATCTGGGTTGCTCAACACCACCAGTGGCGCCCTTGAAGTACCAGCCGGGGGCTAGCCGCCTGCCGAGGTCTTGGCCCTCTTCACCCTTTGGGCCAGCGTCTCTGCATCCCTGCAAAGATGAGAACAAGTCAAGACAAGCGACACTGATCGAGGAGACAGAAATGACGGGAAGAAACCAGATACTTACTCGTCGTCCACCTCCTCTTCTGCTGTTTTCCTCTTCCTTCTCGGGCTGAGGGCTCCGAAGTCGAAAGTGACCCCCGCGTCAGCATTTGCCAGAGGAGGGGAGGAGGGCGGAGTCTGCATGCGCTTGGACGAAGAAGTAGCAGATGCCTTCTTTCTCGCTGCCGCGGCCTTCACCACCTTCTTCGCCGCCACGACCCTCGTCTGACGCGCGGATTACTCCGAGGACTTTGGCCGCCGCGCGGCCCTGACGGGCCGCCCCGGCTCGCCAGAACTGGACCGCCACAGGACTCGCCCTCTCCCCGTGGCGGGAGGGCCAATAGCCCCGGCCTCCCCCTCCGACGATTCGTCGGCCGCGTCTTCAACCAGAGGAGCCTCGGTGCCGGCGATGCTGGCTTCCCCGGCGGCCGCTGCCCAACGGGCGAGCTCCTCCTCCTCGGCGGCCGTCGCGGCCTTGTCCTCCACACCCCTAGCGCTGCCGGCCTCCTCGGCAAGTGGTGCCTCCCTCGCCCTGGTGGCGATGTAGTTCAGTTCCGCTTGGGTGGTGTCCTGGACGAGCAGCCGCTCGGCGTCGGTGTTGATGTACACCTCGTGCAGAGTGTCAAAGAACTGCTGCACCTCGACGTCCTCCGGCTCCTTCCAGCTCGGGTCAGGGCCATGCGCGTTGAAGTCCGGCATCATGGCGATGATCTCAGTCTGGTGCGAATTATTGCATAGCGGGACCACTCCCGCCGGCAGCTTGAACAAAGGCCCCTTGAAGACCTTGCTGGCCTTCGCGGCGGCCCTCGCGACCTTACCGGTCCGTTCGACCTTGCCGTCGCAGCCCACATCGAGCTGGAAGAGCCACTGGCAGAAATGGGCATGCCCCATCACTGTGAAGTTGTGGTCGAGGCCAGGGCGAAGCCACATGATGTCGGCGGGGTTCGTGAAGAGCCAGGCCGGCCTCCCCTTGTTGTGCAGCGGAGCGATCCAGCGGCGGACGAAGTCCGCCCTGATCATCTCAAGGGTGAGGCCGTCCTCGGTGAGCCGGAGGAACCTGGTGGTGGCAATCGTGAGCTTCTCGTCATCGGCATCGATGTCACTCCAATCGCTTCTGCGGACCGGCGGCGCCCGACGAACTTCGAAGAACGCCGGCGGGTCTTTCTCTTTGATCCAGCACCACCGGCCCCGCCATTCTTCCCACCTCTCCTTCATGTCGCCCTCCGGATACGCCCCCTTGGACCTTGGGATCCAGGTGATGCAATCGGAGATGGCGCCCCCTGGTTAGATTCGAGGGGAGAAGTAATGGCGAAAGAGCGCCGTGTTGGGGTGCACCCCGGCGAAGCCCTCACAGAGGTGCGCAAAGAGGGCCATGCACGCCACAACATTTGGGGTAAAATCCAAGAGGCGGAAGCCAAAGGTGTGCATGATGTCGCTGAAGAAATCGGAGAAGGGAGGACAAAGCCCGCAGGAAAAATAGTCGACAAAGAAGGGGTACCGATTTGGGGCAGCCTCGGCGCAGTTGGCGGGATGATGCGCGTGGCTGGATGCCCCGACTTTTCTCCCCCCGTCTTCACCCCCCACAGGGGCTTGAAGGCTTCCCGAAGCTCGAATACGTCAACTATCAAGGGGAAGAAGGTGGACTGCGTCCGCTGCGCCGCCAGCGCACTCTTCGGCGGCTCCGCCGCTCCGGCATGCTTGGCCACTCCCTTGCCCTTGGTGGATTTTGGCGCCATAGCGGCTGGGGGAGGGGGGCAAAACAGAAGACGGCGGGAACGCAATGGCGGCGAGCAAGAGCGAAGCTTGGGGAAGAAAAGGAAGGCGAACGGAGGCTTTCGAGATTGGGGTTGCGCGAAGGGTAAAAGGAACAGTGCGCCTGTGGTTATCCCTTTTTATGGGGAAGGTGCGGGTCGCGCTGCCCATTTACTGCGATGTGATGCATGCGTGCAGGAACCGCCCCACGCATGCCGCCCACATCACGCGCACCCCTCCATGTCGCGCATTCAACACAGGTCGTGGGAAGCGCGGCGCGCGAAAAGTTTTACCACGGTAAAAACCGCCCCGCCTGTCCGCGCACCGTTTTGGGCCTGGCCCAACAATGTGTCGCGCTTATGTGTGGCCCAGGCCCGGGGGCTCCTGTCAGTGTACAAAAGAAGGGGCGCACCTTTGTACCCCTTTACCTGTGCACGGGCAGTCGGAGCCGTGCCCACGGCCACACCAAGCAGAGCAGGGGAGGTGAACCAAGGTAAAACTGAAGCCCGAGGCAGCCAGGGCAAGCCAAGACCAAGACTACAAAGAGCAGAGGGACGAAGCAGGTTCCCCCGGCAAGACCCTTGCCGGGGGAGCCTCAGCGGCCCCGGCAAGCCCCTTGTCGGGCAGCCCGTCAAACACCAACAGGGCGAGCCACCCTTGAGCCCACGTCCCCAACACCATCAGCCACGTTGGGCCAAGGCTCGGGAGGCACCCCTGTGGTGGCATGCAGATTTTTGTGAAGACAAGGAATATTCAAGATCAGATGAGGATTAGAAGGCGGCGATCCTCGGCAAGATCCTTGCCGAGGGGAACCACAAGACCCCCGGCAAGATCCTTGCCGGGGACGACAACGCGCCACGACAAGGCCCTTGCCGGGCCACCCGGCAAGGCCGTCGCCAAGGGCGCCAGCAGGGCCACTGCTAGGCCTGCACCAACCAAGTTTCCACCGCCATTCGCATGCAGCTGCCAGCCCAACCAGCTGGGCAGGCACCTACGTGCCAACATGCAGCTTCCAGGCCGACTCAGCAAGCACCTGCGTGGCGGCATCCAGATCTTCGTAGAGGCTCCACCACCACACCACCTCAGCTGCCTGCCTGCCTACATGGCGCTGCACGCATCCCTGGCCAGGGCGCGTGTCAAATCAAGGAAGAGCGGCGACGGACGGGACGGGCCTTGCCCCCATCCCCGATAAATCTAGGGGACACCTCAGCAACGCATTAAATGTGTCTTGTCCTGTAATACGAGCGATAAGCTCGCAATACTGTATGCCTTTCCACCTCCTGTATGCCACTGTGGCAGCCCCTTTCGACTATAAAAGGAGGCCCATGGCATACTGGAGATGGATTCGGCTCTATGGAACCACGCACCCCACGATAGCTAGTTTGAGAGCTCAAGAACTCTCTGAAATACACCCACCAAATCAGGACTAGGGTTTTACGCATCTCCGCGGCCTGAACCTGGGTAAACGATCCTTGTGCTGATTACTAATCCTGCTCTTCTCGCAACCCTGCGCCCCGGGAACCGTAGTAGGGATTCTTGTGATCCCATAGGTGTCGTTCCACACCGATAATCTTGTACCACTGCCAAAACAAAGTAACAACACAATATCCCTTTTTTATATTTTTGCAAACATCGATGCGTATCTCCATACCCGGGCATGTCTTCCTCAATTTTAGTGGAACTGCACAAAATTGGATGGCCATTGTTGTTCCGCCTCACTGTCCTTTGCCATGTGGTTCTTCCTTTCTCGAGCTTGATTACTGAGAAGAAACAGACCACAGTGAGGATTTGTCGAACTTTATAGGTGCCTCACTATCGGGGGTTTGGTGCGACATATGCCAAAGGATGGTTTATCATGATGGGGGCTAGTAAGACGTCGCCGGTGCCAGGAAGCGGGATGCGGCGAAGACATGCACGCCGACGAATCTTACCCAGGTTCGGGGCCCTCCGTGGAGATAACAGCCCTAGTCCTGCTCTGCGGGGTCTTCGCATGATCACTCAAGCAACAATGGTGGCTACAAGCTTGCTCCTTGAGCTGTTTCTCTAGAGGGGGAAGGGGAGCAAGTCTAGCCCTAGCTTCCTCTCTCTATATGGGTGTGTGGGTGAACAAGAGGCTGAACCCTTTGCATGGGTGCCCTGGGGGGTTTATATAGGCCTACCCCCAGGTGTAGGCCCGAACCGTCAGTGTCTCTGGTCGCCGGCTTCTCCGCTGGCCGGTGGGGCCCACCGCCTGGTGGGTCCCGCCGTCTGTCCGGTACTTGGCCGATAGGCCGTACCCGCCGCTTGCGGGTTCTGCCGGCTGCCCGATACTGTAGCGATGCGGCTAATGATGCATGCTTTGTCAGGGGAGGCGTGGCTACAGTGCCACCACCTTGCGGGCATTCACTGTAGCCATTCCCCGTATCGTCTGGTTAATGACGCACGAGTCCCCAAGAGGGGGAGGGTCGCCTGGTCATCTGCCGGCCTCTACTGAGCCGACTGGCCAGGGACTGCCGCCCTCTCATCTTCTCGTTGTCAAGTGGGGCCCGCCACCTGCGGGCCGTACCGACAGCCCGTCGTGGGGGCACAGCCCTCTCTGACAGTGGTGACATTAGGGTCAGCGCGGAAACAGTGCTGCGCCGAACGGAGGAGCCCCGCCTGGTACGGCGTACTGTGGCCTCGCTATGACCTAGGCTAGGGGGCGGCGAGGCGTGTTGTAGCCATGCCCCGTCTTGTCGTATTTATGAGGGTGCAGACTTTGAGAGCGCTTGGGGCCGCCTGCTGGGAGCCAGCCTCTCCAGAGGCCGCCTGCCAGGACTCGGCTCATCTTGAGGCCGCCCTCTGGGCCATGACGCCTTCTAGCAGCCGACCGCCTGGACCAGCCAGCGGCGAGAAGGCGGGGCTTTGGTCTTGGATTCTTGAGGGGCGCAGTCGGCCCCGATGTCTTGAAATGCCATGGGGAGCTGATGAGGCTACCCATGGTTAATTACTCCGACAGTAGTCTGCGAAGCTGGTGGGGCGCCGCGGCTGAAAGTGACGTGGGGCCGCAGCAGCTTCCTACTATGAGTATTCTCTTGATCTTGTTTCATCCGTCTTCCGGAGCGCCGGCTGCCAGAAGTCGGACACGACCAGGCGGCCGCCTTGTGGTTTTCGAAACACCGAGGCGGGAACCAGGCGGTGCGCTATCCTAGCCCTAGGCCAGCCGCTAGCTGTTCGCGCGCAACATGGTGCCAGCAGGCCAGGGGTCCTCCCAGCCCACGCGCGCGATGGTACGTGGTCGCAGGCTAGGGCCCGCCACTACTAGGCCTCGGCCCACGTGCGGATCCGCTATGGCCGAGGCAGACGGTTGGGCTTCTGGAGCGCATTTACCCCGCGCTCTTTACTGCGCGGTTAGTGCAGGGGCGTGGGGTGGTGGGCGCAGTTAATCCCACGAACCCCACGCTCCGCCCCCTCGGCTCCGCAGCCCGGGGCTACAAATAGGGGGAGGGGGCTGCATTAGCACGCGCGCCCACCTCCTCCTTCTCCTTGCTCTTCTTCTTCTTCTTTCTCTCCGCCGCCACCGCACCTCCGCAATCTCGCCGGGGTGCCGCCGCGGCTTTCCGTAGCCAAGCCTTTCTCCCCCGCGGCGCTGCTGTTCCTCCGCGGAACCGCTCCTCCTCCACCGTGTCGCGCCTCCATCGAGCCTTCAACACCCATGGCGCGCGACAAGGCGAGCTCCGGTGCCTGGGACGGTTCCAACGTCTAGCAGGACCACCTCAACTTCTTGCGCGACACGAGGCGGCTGCCCGGCGCGGGCTATGTTGAGGCGCGCGTCCCACCGGTGAAAGAAATCACGCCGGCGCCGAGAGACGGCGAGCGCGTCATGTTCCGGACGCATTTCCTCCGCGGCTTCGGCTTGCCGGTCAGCGGATTTCTTCTCTCCTTCCTTGAGTTCTACAACCTCCAGCCGCACCACCTCACGCCCAACACGGTGGTGCTGCTGTCGTCCTTCGTCACGATGTGCGAAGGCTACCTCGGCATTCTCCCCACACTCGAGCTATGGGGGGAGTGTTTCTACACCAAGCTCGGCGTCGCTGTCAAGGACGAGCTGGCCGAGTGCGGTGCCTTCATTGCGGTGCGACGCCCAGGAGCGGGCAACTGCCTTCCACACATCACTCTGATCCAGTCTATCAAGCTGTGGCAGAAATCATACTTCTATGTGAAGAACATTGACCCAGTGGTGGACTTCCTCAACTTGCCGCCCTATGAAGCCGGCTCGCTGGCTGAACCGCGCTCCAGCCGGACGTACAAGCCAAAGCACCTGTCGGCCGCCGGTGCTGCCGCTGTCGCTAGGCTCGAGGAGATGACGGACCTGGAGGGCCTCCAGGCGGCCGACTTGCTGATGGCTTTTGTGACGCGCCGGGTTCTCCCCCTGCAGGGCCGGCCTCACATGATTTGTCAGATGAGTGGTCACCGGGACCCATGTCGGATGTCCACCCGTGAGATGCCGGTCGCGGAGGTGGCCCACATGGTGAATGAGATCGCGAACCTCAAGCTTGCGGCGGACTGGCGGTTCGGCAAGCCGCCATACTCCCGCGCTAATCCGCCTCCTACCGTAAGTTCCCGATTCTTCTCTCTTTTTTGGTCTTTATTTCTTCTGCTGAGTCCTGGCTTGCCGACTGAACAGTCGAATACATCATGGCTCCTTCCGACCGAGCAGCCAGCTGACGCTCTGACGCAGGGCCAGGTCTTCCTGCCGGACCGGGCGGTGAGTGACGCGGATGACCCCGATTTGGGGGCGGCCGCCATGGAAGACGACGCCACAGGCGGTGGCGACAGGGCAGGCGGCATCGAGGCATGGTCGGACGACGACGAAGAGAAGGCCGGGCGGCGCTGCCAGCTGGCCGGCAACAGGGCGAGGGCGAGCTCCTCAGTGGCGCCATCCGCACTAGGCGGCGCGCCGATGTGCCGAGCCAGCATGCTGCTGCATGGTGCCCGGCCGAAGAAACCCAAGGGCTCGACTGCGGCGACCAGACGGGAGGAGGCTGCCGCGAAGGCCGTCCGGTTCCAGATGGCCACGAAGCAGCCGCCGACGGTGCATGCGTGAGTGCTTACTCCTCTTCATGTTTTCTCTTGTTTTTTGTAAACTTCTTCTGAATTATCTTCAACTCATGCGAATCGGGGCACCACTCTCTCTTGAGAGGTCCACCTCCGCCTCCATCGTCGGAGGGCCGGAGGGCTCTACCAACACCCGCCGTGTGGACCCCCGCGCCGAGCTCCAGGCGGCGACGGAGCGGAACGCGCGAGGAGAAGAAGAGGGCGGATCAGGCGAAGGCGGACGCTGCCAGGGCAGCGCAGGAGGAGGCTGATGCGGCGGCCAGGGCCCTGGCCGATGCCTCAACAAAGTCCCAGGCGGAGAAGGCGGCCAACACCCAGCTGGATGCGGCCGTCGGGGCGCAAGTGGGGGCGGCCACAGATGGTCAGGCCCCACTGCTGATCATTCCGCCGCGCTCCATGCCGCTAGCGACGAAGGTCTTGGCGCCGACTGGAGGGGCCGGCATCGACCAGCCAACCATGGAGAGGGAGGGGGGAGACGCCATCGTCCCAAGGCTGCAGGCGCCCCAGCAGACGCCGACTACCGAGGCCCAAGACATTTGGCCCAACGCGCCGCCAGTGTCTCAAGGCGGTGGCGAGCTAGTGGTGGGGGCGACTTCCGTCGTTCGGACCCCGACACGCCGGCACACAGCAAAGGCGACCTCAGCTCCATGGCCCCAAGAGATTGGAGCCTCAAGCTCGTCGGTTCCTGACGCCGAAGCCATCAGCTCTGCGCCGACGGAGTGGTTGCACGGGGGCGGGACGGGCACCCTGATCAAGGCGGCACAGGACGTCCAGGCCGACTTCCGGGCCGAAGCCGCCGCCCTTCAGCAATGTTTGAAGGCGTTCGTGAAGACACGGGCCACCGTTCGGGTATGTAACTTGCTTCTTGCTTTTGATTTTTGGGATCTTTGGCGGGGACGCGCCAGCGCACCCGCTGGGTGTAGCCCCCGAGTTCCGGTCCGACTGCTAAGCAGTTGGGCGGTAGCTTCTTAGTGGGTTCTGAGCTCTGACTCCCCTTTCTTTCTGTTGCTTCGTTGTAGGACTACCACAACATCCGTGCAGCCACCTTCAACACCCAGATCAAGGAGCTGGACAAGCGGGCCATGGACCTGGTTGAGAGCCGGAGTAAGCACTCCATCCTCTTGCTTCTCGCGGGGGCGCGACAGTGCACCCGCTGGGTGTAGTCCCCGAGATTCGGGCCGACTCACTACAAAAAAATACACTTCCGTGATGATACGTGTTTGTCACAGTAGGTCACGTTTTCTGTCATGCATGTACATCCATGACAAATTTATGACAGAATCAAGATAGTCATACCTGTGCTGTCGTAGAAGTGTTCGATGACATTACCAAAATTATCATCACGGAAGTGTCCACTTCCATGACGATAAATCGCGCGTCACAGAAGTGCTTTCGTCAAGGGTGACCAACACGTGGCATCCACCGTAACGGAACGCCGTTAAGCTATCAGGTCCGGTTTTGGATCCGATAACCCGTTAACAGCCCGGACCAATGGGGATTTTCCACGTGTAAAATTCTGATTGGCTGACGGAAACACGTGTCAGCTCCGCGTTGTCACAGGTGTCACTCATCCAATGGGCGAGATGCGCCTATGATATGTTGACACGTGGACCGACCCAAAAGTGGCCCATAAAGTTTAAATGGGCCGACCCAACTAAAGTCCCACAAGATTTTGCGGTCCATAATGGGCCGGCCCAGCAAAAGGCCCATGAGATTTTGCATATCATAATGGGCCGGCCCAGCTAAAGGCCCACGAGATTTTGCGGGCCATAATGGGCCGGCCCAGCTAAAGGCCCACAAGATTTTGCAGACCATAATGGGCCGGCCCAGCTAAAAGCCCAACATTCTCAGTTAAGGCCCGTACGGCTAGTGTCAAATCGGCCCGTCAACGGCCTGTCCTAAACTTGTCATCATCGCGGCCCATGGTCACTTCTGGTCCGTTAACAGACCGCTAAGTATATGGGCCGAATTACGACCCGATGTATTTCCGGCCTGTTAAAGGTCCTGCTTCATTTGGGCCCATTTACAGGCCATTGAAACTTTCGGTCCATAAACGACCGTGAAGGATTTGGGTCATATTCGGCCATGTCTGACATCCGGCCTGTTAGAGGCCCACTATAGATTTGGGCCACGTTCGGCCTGTTGTGATTTTCGGTCTGTTAACGTCGGACGAAATCCAAGGGCCATATGTGGTCCAACGTCACATCGGGCCCATTAACGGCCCATATAAAAATGACGATAATCTAGTCCGACCGAACTTCCGGCCTGTTAAAGGCCCGTGTATTTGGTCGGCGCATTTATGGCCCATCCGAATTTCGGCCTGTGAAAGATCCGTCTCGTAAATGGGCCACCATTTCGGCCTGCTAAGACCAGTGGGTTATTTGGCACAATCAGGGCCCAATCTCACTTTCGGTCTTTTAAAGGCCCATGTTTTTTATGGGCTCGAGATATTTACACCTGTAAACGGCCTATTGTTTCTAAGGGCCCAAATTATGTTTAGGCCTGTTAAAGGCCCACTATGGGCACAGGCCTACCAGAAAAATATGAAATCTTATGCTGGTTTAGGCCTAGATAATTTTAGTAGGCTACATGCATATTTCGGCCCATAATCATTTTAGCCCAATTGGAATGGGCCTGCCGAATGTTGGCATGTTCGGCTCCTATGAAGCTTTTGGCCGAATATATTACTAAGATAAACCTACACTATACAAAAATAGCATCGTAATTATTGCAGCCTTTGGCAGAATCATAAATGTTGTATCGCAACAAAATAAATTCCAACCATACAACAAAAGGCCTGTTGGCATAAAGTTTACAGTCCTTGCAGATAAAAGCACCATCAGATGTATAGAAGCACAGATCATTTGACCTGAGTGCTAATGTTTCAGGCTATAGAATCTGATGGAGCAGCATGATCTTCACCTTTTTTCCGCCATTGCTCTTGAACAATGAAGCGAATGTCTGATAGTCTGGTTTCAAAACCATTCATATCTTGATGACATTTGTCAACCACTATTCTTGTTTCCAAAACGACATCCATTAGGGATTGGACTTGTGTCTGGATCACAGATATATCACTCTGTCTAGCAGGAAGATTTTGTTCAGTAGGCGATTTGGACGAGGTTACCTTGACAACCAACCCAGCATTACCCAGGAAGGTGCTTTTTGCACTGTTAGTGGAGAGATACTGACGCACTGCAGCAAGAGGTGACATTGTGCCTGTGGCAGCCTCGTCACCTTCAGGTGGTTGTGGTTGTTCAATCATTTTTTCCATAGCTTCCTGAAAGTTTGAACTGGTGTACCTGATAAGTTACTAATGAGACAAAAACAAACAAAGTAGGTTACACGTTTATACATAACTTATTTTGGTGAACAACTGTAATACATTAGCATGTATTGTAGTGCCAACTACATAATAAAATCACTTTCGGAACATATGTCCATGTAGCATGCCTATTGTATTGTCTATTTCCTCACATTCATTGACATCTAAGGATAAAGAGACATGGTTTAAAGTAGGATGAACATAGTATGACATAATTCATATCATGGGCAAATAGATATAAAACAAACAGGCTATTTTATCATTGTGTGTGCACGTGAACATAACAACTAGAATACAGATCAAGACTAAAAGAATATCCTTCATCTCTTTTAAACCATGTAAGGTGAAATGATACGTTAAGACAACTTTGTATAAAAGTGAACAGAATAACTGACATTGGCTGCAAACCAAGTAGTTAAATGAACACATCACAGTACCAATCAGTTCAAAGGCAGGAGTAGTAAGGACTTACAACAACGGCTTGAACTGGTGTGCTCATGCCCTTCATCTTGCTGGTGTGGCAATCCTTGAAGATTTGCACTGCATTCAGTTCAGGTTCTTTTTGGTCCGCACATGCTTTCCTCTATATTTGGAACAAGTCAATATAGATACGATAATATGGCACATAAAAAAGAAGGAAGTAGCAGCTATTTACAAGAGCCTCGTAGTGTGCAATATGGCTACGAGATCCTGTTGTCTGTTGGAATTTCACTTTAGAACGGTTGGTCTTGTTCTTCAAACAGTTAGCATAGAAGAAGATACACTTGTAAGGCACATACATAAATACAAGTTCAATATGTGGTCTGATCAAATACATATAGCCTACCTGATACTTTGGATCAGACCAGTGTTTAACGAGGGCTGTCCAGTCTTCATCTGTAATATACTCGACGGGAGATGTTTGGGTGATTTCATTGTTAGCCTTGCCTTCAAAGTGAGATTTTCTAAGGTGGTACCGATACTGTCGTAGAGCAGACTGAAAAAATTGAGTGCATGCTTGTTTAGTTGCATCATCTTTCGGATCCAACTTCAACCTCATCTGTTGAAAAAAGAATGTGAGTCTTATTAGGAGGAAGCTAGAAAGTATGGGATAGAGCAAGACAATATTACTAATTGCGATGAATAACATTACTTACAGATAAATGGTCAAGGAAGGTGTTAAACTGGGTACTGTCTTTCTCATTCCTGTACTGGATCCACGTTGGGAGGATACGTGCATGACACCTAACAGCAACGGCTGCCTCTGATACTAACTTGGCTGACTCTGTAGCATCACGTGGCCTTTTTAAACCTGCCTCAAAATGGATCTCCATTCTTCCTCCTTTAGATTTTGTTAATCTGTCAAGCATTATCCCTGATGTCTGTTTCCGCTTGCGTCGTGGTGCTAGTTCAACAACGAATATGGAAAGTGTTAGTGTACATCAAACTGTGAGAGTACATATAAAGGAGCATGCAACTGCAACTTGACTCGGTCAGGTACCGTCTTGGTGTTGATGCTCATGAGGTTCATCTGATCTTGCCAAGTCCTGTTGTGTCAGCAGTGCTTCGGAAGTAGTGCTAGGTGTGAAGGCAGCTTGGGAACTAGCCAGTTCCGGAGCAAACGAACGAGTAACTCGGTGAGATGGTGGTACAGTTGAAGCGGATGCTGCAGCTGGTGGAGCAGGTGATACTGTGTTTGTAGATTTAGCCGGTGGACTTGGACCTTCTACTGCACTATAAGTACCAGCAGAATCTGGACGTCAGATCCTTTTCCATTTCACCCGACGAGTAACACCACTCCCTACTATATTATTTCCCTTGCTCTTTTTTGACTTTGCCATGTCAAGCCGTACCCACAACACAAAAGAATAAAATCGCTCTTCAGAACTCATTGATGCATGATACAGACAAGCAATACTTTGATGTAAGACAACCGTATGAGGATGGAATATGTAAGAAAAACAGGACGGCATGACATATTCACAGCTACGATGTGTAAACTAAGCAGAAGGATTTTCAAGAAAATAGAAGTAATGCAAGCTAGATACCATATGAAAGATGCAACCAATATTACTCTACCAACTTAAAAGTGTCTTGTCATAAGTGGCAATTCGAAAAATTAGAAGCAGTACAACGTAGAAATCAATGCAAGATGCAACCACTATCAAACTGCCATGTTAGAAGTGTCCAATCATGAGTGACTGATGCGGGATACACAACAACAGTACTTTGATGTAAGAACATGGTATGATAGATAGAGGAAGTGTATTCTAGACACATAATGCCATGTCATATGCACATGTATAACGTATGAACTCAGCAGGTGCAATTTAATCAAAATAGAAGAAATACAGGCTAGACAACATATGCAACATGAAACCAATTATCACACTGTCAACTTAGAGCAAGCACCTGCAATGGTGGAGTACGGGAGATGAACTCATTATGTAGACTTGGGACTTCAACTTCATTAACAGTAGCAGTGGCAAATCTAGAGAGTCTCTATTTGCGTCGGTGCGGAGGACCACCAACATCCCCTAACTTACTCATTTCCTTCCTATTTTCTGATATTGCCTTATGAAGTCAAAACCACAAGAAGATGAATAAAATTAGCTCTGCATAACTGGTTGATGCATGATACATATGAACACTACTTTGATGTAAGGCAAGCGCAGGATTGGAGGATGGAATATATACAAAAAAAGACAGCGTTTCATATTCACACGTACGATAGGAGGATGGAATATGTATGAAAAAGCAGTAAGCGGAAGGCATTTCAACAAAATTAGAAGAAATGAAAGATAGGCACCATACGAACATGCAACCAATATCACTCTATCAGGTAAAAAGTGTCTCGTCGTAAGTGCCATTTCAAGAAATTAGAAGTAGTACAAGCTAGAAGACAATGCTAGATACAACCTACATCACAGTCCCATGTTAAATGTGTCTTATGGGTAAGTGATCGTTGCAGGTATAAGTTGTAAGTTACGCAGATGCAATTCAACATAATCAGAAGCAATACAAACTAGACATCATACGGAAAACACAACCACATATAATAGTTCCAAGTTAGAGCAAGCACCTATGATGGTGGAGTAGGGGAGATGTGCTCATCATGTACACGTATGTTCTAGAAACAGGAACACGTGTCATATTCACAGGCATTATGTGTAAAGTAAGTAGATGCAATTCAACACAGTTAGAAGCAATACAAGCTAGACATCATACGCAACATGCAACCACATATAATCGTGCCAAGTTTGAGCAAGCACCTGTGATGGTGGAGTAGGGGAGATGTGCTCATCATGTACACGTATGTTCTAGAAACAGGAACACGTGTCATATTCACAGGCATTATGTGTAAAGTAAGCAGATGCAATTCAACAAAGTTAGAAGCAATACAAGCTAGACATCATACGCAACATGCAACCACATATAATAGTGCCAAGTTAGAGCAAGCACCTGTGATGGTGGAGTAGGGGAGATGTGCTCATCATCTACACAGCTACGTTGACTGTCTAGCCTTGTGTTGTCTTGCGAATCTTGTTGGGAGGATGGCGGAGTAGAATCTGTAGAGAACATCCGTTTCAGTTGCTCGGTAGGACCACCATCATCCAATGCCTTGCCAATTTCCTTCAGCTTTATTGATTTTGCATTGTGAGGTCAAACCGACAAGAAAAAGGAATATAATTTGCTCTTCAGAACTCATTGGTGCATGATACTGACGAACACTACTCTGATGAAAGGCAAAGTCATGATACGAGGATGGAATATGTACGAAAAAATGGATGGCTTGACATATTCACACCTATTATGTGGTAACTAAGCAGAAGGCACTTCAACAAATTAGAAGCACTGCAAACTAGACACCATATGAAAGGTGCAATCAATATCACTCTGCCAAGTTAAAACTGTCTCGTCATCGGTGGCGTTCATCAAACTAGAAGCAATACATGCTAGAAATCATATTAAAGACGCAAACCAATATCACACTACCAACTTAAAGGTGTTCCATCATAAGTGACTGATGCAGGATACACAAGAAGAGTAGTTTCATGTAAGAACATGGTGTGATAGACAGATATAGTATGTACCAAAAACAGGAAAGCGTGTCATATTCACACGTATCATGTGTAAGCTAACGAGATGCAGTTTACACTAATTAGGAGCAATACAAGCTAGACACCATATGCAACATGCAACCAGATATCACACTGCCAAGTTAGAGCAAGCACCTTGTATGGTGGAGTAGGGGAGCGGAGACTTGGACCTTGTAATGCACTATCAGTACATGAAAAATCGGTACAGATGCTCCGTTTACGTTGCTGCAGAGGACCACCACCATCGCCTTCCTTACTCTTTTCCTTCCTCTTTCTTGATTTTGCCTTGTCAAGTCAAACCCACAAGAAAAAGGAATAAAATTTGCTCTTCAGAACTCATTGATGCATGATACTGACGAACACTACTCTGATGAAAGGCAAAGTCATGATACGAGGATGGAATATGTATGAAAAAATGGATGGCTTGACATATTCACACCTATGATGTGGTAACTAAGCAGAAGGCACTTCAACAAATTAGAAGCACTACAAACTAGACACCATATGAAAGGTGCAATCAATATCACTCTGCCAAGTTAAAACTGTCTCCTCATCGGTGGCGTTCATCAAACTAGAAGAAATACATGCTAGAAATCATATTCAAGACGCAAACCAATATCACACTGCCAACTTAAAGGTGTTCCGTCATAAGTGACTGATGCAGGATACACAAGAAGAGTAGTTTCATGTAAGAACATGGTGTGATAGACAGATATAGTATGTACCAAAAACATAAAAGCGTGTCATATTCACACGTATCATGTGTAAGCTAAGCAGATGCAGTTTACACTAATTAGGAGCAATACAAGCTAGACACCATATGCAACATGCAACTAGATATCACACTGCCAAGATAGAGCAAGCACCTTGGATGGTGGAGTAGGGGAGCAGAGACTTGGACCTTGTAATGCACTATTAGTACAAGAACAATCGGTACAGATGCTCCGTTTACGTTGCTGCAGAGGACCACCACCATCGCCTTCCTTACACTTTTCCTTGCTCTTTTTTGATTTTGCCTTGTCAAGTCAAACCCACAGGAAAAAGGAATAAAATTTGCTCTTCAGAACTCATTGATGCACGATACTGACGAACACTACTCTGATGAAAGGCAAAGTCATGATACGAGGATGGAATATGTACCAAAAAATGGACGGCTTGACATATTCACACCTATGATGTGGTAACTAAGCAGAAGGCACTTCAACAAATTAGAAGCACTGCAAACTAGACACCATATGAAAGGTGCAATCAATATCACCCTGCCAAGTTAAAACTGTCTCGTCATAGGTGGCGTTCATCAAACTAGAAGCAATACATGCTAGAAATCAAATTCAAGACGCAAACCAATATCACACTGCCAACTTAAAGGTGTTCCATCATAAGTGACTGATGCAGGATACACAAGAAGAGTAGTTTCATGTAAGAACATGGTGTGATAGACAGATATAGTATGTACCAAAAACAGGAAAGCGTGTCATATTCACACGTATCATGTGTAAGCTAATCAGATGCAGTTTACAATAATTAGGAGCAATACAAGCTAGACACCATATGCAACATGCAACTAGATATCACACTGCCAAGTTAGAGCAAGCACCTTGGATGGTGGAGCAGGGGAGCGGAGACTTGGACTTTGTAATGCACTATCAGTACAAGGAGAATCGGTACAGATGCTCCGTTTACGTTGCTGCAGAGGACCACCATCATCGCCTTCCTTACTATTTTCCTTCCTCTTTCTTGATTTTGCCTTGTCAAGTCAAACCCACAAGAAAAAGGAATAAAATTTGCTCTTCAGAACTCATTGATGCACGATACTGACGAACACTACTCTGATGAAAGGCAAAGTCATGATACGAGGATGGAATATGTACGAAAAATTGGATGGCTTGACATATTCACACCTATGATGTGGTAACTAAGCAGAAGGCACTTCAACAAATTAGAAGCACTGCAAACTAGACACCATATGAAAGGTGCAATCAATATCACTCTGCCAAGTTAAAACTGTCTCGTCATAGGTGGCGTTCATCAAACTAGAAGAGATACATGCTAGAAATCATATTCAAGACGCAAACCAATATCACACTGCCAACTTAAAGGTGTTCCGTCATAAGTGACTGATGCAGGATACACAAGAAGAGTAGTTTCATGTAAGAACATGGTGTGATAGACAGATATAGTATGTACCAAAAACATAAAAGCGTGTCATATTCACACGTATCATGTGTAAGCTAATCAGATGCAGTTTACACTAATTAGGAGCAATACAAGCTAGACACCATATGCAACATGCAACCAGATATCACACTGCCAAGTTAGAGCAAGCACCTTGGATGGTGGAGTAGGGGAGCAGAGACTTGGACCTTGTAATGCACTATCAGTACAAGGAGAATCGGTACAGATGCTCCGTTTACGTTGCTGCAGAGGACCACCATCATCGCCTTCCTTACTATTTTCCTTCCTCTTTCTTGATTTTGCCTTGTCAAGTCAAACCCACAAGAAAAAGGAATAAAATTTGCTCTTCAGAACTCATTGATGCACGATACTGACGAACACTACTCTGATGAAAGGCAAAGTCATGATACGAGGATGGAATATGTACGAAAAATTGGATGGCTTGACATATTCACACCTATGATGTGGTAACTAAGCAGAAGGCACTTCAACAAATTAGAAGCACTGCAAACTAGACACCATATGAAAGGTGCAATCAATATCACTCTGCCAAGTTAAAACTGTCTCGTCATAGGTGGCGTTCATTAAACTAGAAGCAATACATGCTAGAAATCATATTTAAGACGCAAACCAATATCACACTGCCAACTTAAAGGTGTTCCATCATAAGTGACTGATGCAGGATACACAAGAAGAGTAGTTTCATGTATGAACATGGTGTGATAGACAGATAGTATGTACCAAAAATAGGAAAGCGTGTCATATTCACACGTATCATGTGTAAGCTAAGCAGATGCAGTTTACACTAATTAGGAGCAATACAAGCTAGACACCATATGAAACATGCAACCAGATATCACACTGCCAAGTTAGGGCAAGCACCTTGGATGGTGGAGTAGGGGAGCGGAAACTTGGACCTTGTAATGCACTATCAGTACAAGGAGAATCGGTACAGATGCTCCTTTTACGTTGCTGCAGAGGACCACCATCATCGCCTTCCTTACTCTTTTCCTTCCTCTTTCTTGATTTTGCCTTGTCAATTCAAACCCACAAGAAAAAGGAATAGAATTTGCTCTTCAGAACTCATTGATGCACGATACTGACGAACACTACTCTGATGAAAGGCAAAGTCATGATACGAGGATTGAATATGTACGAAAAATTGGATGGCTTGACATATTCACACCTATGATGTGGTAACTAAGCAGAAGGCACTTCAACAAATTAGAAGCACTGCAAACTAGACACCATATGAAAGGTGCAATCAATATCACTCTGCCAAGTTAAAACTGTCTCGTCATAGGTGGCGTTCATTAAACTAGAAGCAATACATGCTAGAAATCATATTTAAGACGCAAACCAATATCACACTGCCAACTTAAAGGTGTTCCATCATAAGTGACTGATGCAGGATACACAAGAAGAGTAGTTTCATGTATGAACATGGTGTGATAGACAGATATAGTATGTACCAAAAACAGGAAAGCGTGTCATATTCACACGTATCATGTGTAAGCTAAGCAGATGCAGTTTACACTAATTAGGAGCAATACAAGCTAGACACCATATGCAACATGCAACCAGATATCACACTGCCAAGTTAGGGCAAGCACCTTGGATGGTGGAGTAGGGGAGCGGAGACTTGGACCTTGTAATGCACTATCAGTACAAGGAGAATCGGTACAGATGCTCCTTTTACGTTGCTGCAGAGGACCACCATCATCGCCTTCCTTACTCTTTTCCTTCCTCTTTCTTGATTTTGCCTTGTCAAGTCAAACCCACAAGAAAAAGGAATAAAATTTGCTCTTCAGAACTCATTGATGCACGATACTGACGAACACTACTCTGATGAAAGGCAAAGTCATGATACGAGGATTGAATATGTACGAAAAATTGGATGGCTTGACATATTCACACCTATGATGTGGTAACTAAGCAGAAGGCATTTCAACAAATTAGAAGCACTACAAACTAGACACCATATGAAAGGTGCAATCAATATCACTCTGCCAAGTTAAAACTGTCTCGTCATAGGTGGCGTTCATTAAACTAGAAGCAATACATGCTAGAAATCATATTTAAGACGCAAACCAATATCACACTGCCAACTTAAAGGTGTTCCATCATAAGTGACTGATGCAGGATACACAAGAAGAGTAGTTTCATGTATGAACATGGTGTGATAGACAGATATAGTATGTACCAAAAACAGGAAAGCGTGTCATATTCACACGTATCATGTGTAAGCTAAGCAGATGCAGTTTACACTAATTAGGAGCAATACAAGCTAGACACCATATGCAACATGCAACCAGATATCACACTGCCAAGTTAGGGCAAGCACCTTGGATGGTGGAGTAGGGGAGCGGAGACTTGGACCTTGTGATGCACTATCAGTACAAGGAGAATCGATACAGATGCTCCTTTTACGTTGCTGCAGAGGACCACCATCATCGCCTTCCTTACTCTTTTCCTTCCTCTTTCTTGATTTTGCCTTGTCAAGTCAAACCCACAAGAAAAAGGAATAAAATTTTCTCTTCAGAACTCATTGATGCACGATACTGACGAACACTACTCTGATGAAAGGCAAAGTCATGATACGAGGATTGAATATGTACGAAAAATTGGATGGCTTGACATATTCACAGCTATGATGTGGTAACTAAGCAGAAGGCACTTCAACAAATTAGAAGCACTGCAAACTAGACACCATATGAAAGGTGCAATCAATATCACTCTGCCAAGTTAAAACTGTCTCGTCATAGGTGGCGTTCATTAAACTAGAAGCAATACATGCTAGAAATCATATTTAAGACGCAAACCAATATCACACTGCCAACTTAAAGGTGTTCCATCATAAGTGACTGATCCAGGATACACAAGAAGAGTAGTCTCATGTATGAACATGGTGTGATAGACAGATATAGTATGTACCAAAAACAGGAAAGCGTGTCATATTCACACGTATCATGTGTAAGCTAAGCAGATGCAGTTTACACTAATTAGGAGCAATACAAGCTAGACACCATATGCAACATGCAACCAGATATCACACTGCCAAGTTAGGGCAAGCACCTTGGATGGTGGAGTAGGGGAGCGGAGACTTGGACCTTGTAATGCACTATCAGTACAAGGAGAATCGGTACAGATGCTCCTTTTACGTTGCTGCAGAGGACCACCATCATCGCCTTCCTTACTCTTTTCCTTCCTCTTTCTTGATTTTGCCTTGTCAAGTCAAACCCACAAGAAAAAGGAATAAAATTTGCTCTTCAGAACTCATTGATGCACGATACTGACGACCACTACTCTGATGAAAGGCAAAGTCATGATACGAGGATTGAATATGTACGAAAAATTGGATGGCTTGACATATTCACACCTATGATGTGGTAACTAAGCAGAAGGCACTTCAACAAATTAGAAGCACTGCAAACTAGACACCATATGAAAGGTGCAATCAATATCACTCTGCCAAGTTAAAACTGTCTCGTCATAGGTGGCGTTCATTAAACTAGAAGCAATACATGCTAGAAATCATATTTAAGACGCAAACCAATATCACACTGCCAACTTAAAGGTGTTCCATCATAAGTGACTGATGCAGGATACACAAGAAGAGTAGTTTCATGTAAGAACATGGTGTGATAGACAGATATAGGATGTACCAAAAACAGGAAAGCGTGTCATATTCACACGTATAATGTCTAAGCTAAGCAGATACAGTTTACACTAATTAGGAGCAATACAAGCTAGACACCATATGCAACATGCAACCAGATATCACACTGCCAAGTTAGAGCAAGCACCTGGGATGGTGGAGTAGGGGAGCGGACACTTGGACCTTGTAATGCACTATCAGTACAAGGAGAATCGGTACAGATGCTCCGTTTACGTTGCTGCAGAGGACCACCATCATCGCCTTCCTTACTCTTTTCCTTCCTCTTTCTTGATTTTGCCTTGTCAAGTCAAACCCACAAGAAAAAGGAATAGAATTTGCTCTTCAGAACTCATTGATGCACGATACTGACGAACACTACTCTGATGAAAGGCAAAGTCGTGATACGAGGATGGAATATGTACGAAAAATTGGATGGCTTGACATATTCAGACCTATGATGTGGTAACTAAGCAGAAGGCACTTCAACAAATTAGAAGCACTGCAAACTAGACACCATATGAAAGGTGCAATCAATATCACTCTGCCAAGTTAAAACTGTCTCGTCATAGGTGGCGTTCATTAAACTAGAAGCAATACATGCTAGAAATCATATTTAAGACGCAAACCAATATCACACTGCCAACTTAAAGGTGTTCCATCATAAGTGACTGATGCAGGATACACAAGAAGAGTAGTTTCATGTATGAACATGGTGTGATAGACATATATAGTATGTACCAAAAACAGGAAAGCGTGTCATATTCACACGTATCATGCGTAAGCTAAGCAGATGCAGTTTACACTAATTAGGAGCAATACAAGCTAGACACCATATGCAACATGCAACCAGATATCACACTGCCAAGTTAGGGCAAGCACCTTGGATGGTGGAGTAGGGGAGCGGAGACTTGGACCTTGTAATGCACTATCAGTACAAGGAGAATCGGTACAGATGCTCCTTTTACGTTGCTGCAGAGGACCACCATCATCGCCTTCCTTACTCTTTTCCTTCCTCTTTCTTGATTTTGCCTTGTCAAGTCAAACCCACAAGAAAAAGGAATAAAATTTGCTCTTCAGAACTCATTGATGCACGATACTGACGAACACTACTCTGATGAAAGGCGAAGTTATGATACGAGGATTGAATATGTACGAAAAATTGGATGGCTTGACATATTCACAGCTATGATGTGGTAACTAAGCAGAAGGCACTTCAACAAATTAGAAGCACTGCAAACTAGACACCATATGAAGGTGCAATCAATATCACTCTGCCAAGTTAAAACTGTCTCGTCATAGGTGGCGTTCATTAAACTAGAAGCAATACATGCTAGAAATCATATTTAAGACGCAAACCAATATCACACTGCCAACTTAAAGGTGTTCCATCATAAATGACTGATGCAGGATACACAAGAAGAGTAGTTTCATGTATGAACATGGTGTGATAGACAGATATAGTATGTACCAAAAACAGGAAAGCGTGTCATATTCACACGTATCATGTGTAAGCTAAGCAGATGCAGTTTACACTAATTAGGAGCAATACAAGCTAGACACCATATGCAACATGCAACCAGATATCACACTGCCAAGTTAGGGCAAGCACCTTGGATGGTGGAGTAGGGGAGCGGAGACTTGGACCTTGTAATGCACTATCAGTACAAGGAGAATCGGTACAGATGCTCCTTTTACGTTGCTGCAGAGGACCACCATCATCGCCTTCCTTACTCTTTTCCTTCCTCTTTCTTGATTTTGCCTTGTCAAGTCAAACCCACAAGAAAAAGGAATAAAATTTGCTCTTCAGAACTCATTGATGCACGATACTGACGACCACTACTCTGATGAAAGGCAAAGTCATGATACGAGGATTGAATATGTACGAAAAATTGGATGGCTTGACATATTCACACCTATGATGTGGTAACTAAGCAGAAGGCACTTCAACAAATTAGAAGCACTGCAAACTAGACACCATATGAAAGGTGCAATCAATATCACTCTGCCAAGTTAAAACTGTCTCGTCATAGGTGGCGTTCATTAAACTAGAAGCAATACATGCTAGAAATCATATTTAAGACGCAAACCAATATCACACTGCCAACTTAAAGGTGTTCCATCATAAGTGACTGATGCAGGATACACAAGAAGAGTAGTTTCATGTATGAACATGGTGTGATAGACAGATATAGTATGTACCAAAAACAGGAAAGCGTGTCATATTCACACGTATCATGTGTAAGCTAAGCAGATGCAGTTTACACTAATTAGGAGCAATACAAGCTAGACACCATATGCAACATGCAACCAGATATCACACTGCCAAGTTAGGGCAAGCACCTTGGATGGTGGAGTAGGGGAGCGGAGACTTGGACCTTGTAATGCACTATCAGTACAAGGAGAATCGGTACAGATGCTCCTTTTACGTTGCTGCAGAGGACCACCATCATCGCCTTCCTTACTCTTTTCCTTCCTCTTTCTTGATTTTGCCTTGTCAAGTCAAACCCACAAGAAAAAGGAATAAAATTTGCTCTTCAGAACTCATTGATGCATGATACTGACGAAGACTACTTTCATGTAAGGCAGCCGCATGATAGGAGGATGGAATATGTATGAAAAATAGGACGGCGTGACATATTGACATGTATGATGTATAATGTGTAAACTAAGCACAAGTTGCTTGAACTTGTTAGAATCAATGCAAGCTAGAAACCATATGAAAGATGAAACCAATATCACTCTGCCAAATTAAAAGGGTATCCTAACAAATGTATTTGACCAAATTAGAAGCAATACATGGCAACAGGCTAGAAATAATATGCAATATGCAACGACTAAAGGTGACTCATCGTAAGTGATTGATGCAGGATACAGAAGAGAGGTAGTTTCATGTAAGAACAAGGTTAACACATAGATGTAGTGTGTACCAAAAATAGGAAGGCATGTCATATTCACAGGTATAATGTGTAAACTGAGCAGATGCAATTTACCCTAATTAGAAGCACTACAAGCTAGACACCGTATGCAACATGCAACCACATATCACACTGCGAAGTTAGAGCAAGCACCTGTGATGGTGGTGTGGGGGAATTGCGGTCATCAACTAGAGAGCTACGTTGACTATCTTCATTTAGCCTTGCTGTTTCTTGAGAATCATGTGGGGAGGATGACACTGCACTCTCTAAACGAGTATGGCGTCTCACAGTAACCCACTCGGGTGACTGTCTCATCATAAGTGATTGACGAGGGATACAAAAGAGCATTACTTTGATGTACGAACATGGTTAATAGACATATGTAGTATGTATAAAAAACAGGAAGGCATGTCATTATCAAAGGTATAATGTGTAAAGTAAGCAGATGCAATTTAACCAAATTGGAAGCAATACAAGCTAGACACCATATGCAACATGCAACCACATTTGACAGCGCAAAGTTAAAGCAAGCACCTGGGATGGTTGTGTGTGTGGCAATTGAGATCATCAACTGCAGATCTATGTTTACTGTCTCCAACTGCTGACACTGCATCCTTTAGAGCGCTCAAAAGCTTAGTGCTTATCTTCGAATTACACTGGAGCGACTTCTGTCTTTTCTTTTCAGCATTCATCAACACTGTGTCAGAGTCTGAAATACCCATGCATAAAAAAATAGTGTGAGTATTGGTGAAGTGTGTGCACAATTAGTATAGTGTAAAGGTAGCAGATAGCAGGTCGGTGAGAAATAAATGATGGGAGACATATGATAGCTCTACAACATGCATGGCACACTAAATTACTACATGATTCTATGAAAATAACATTCGACTGAAAACAAATAGGTCAGTCCATTTTTTCTGCACCGTCCGATGTACAAAGAACGGGCAAATCGCCTTCATCTACCTCCAGCCAGTCAGTGTTGACGATCTTCCTCGAAACGGCAGCGACCACCAGCCCAGTCCCCTGCCTGCGCCCTCCCCTCGACCTCACCGCACCGCCGTGCTTGGCACCGCCCCCCGGCCATCCATTCAAGCCCCGCCGACCTCCAGATCGGGCGCAAGCAGCTCCTGCGCCCCACACCCCTATGATAGACACCGATGCGCCGCTTCCCCGGCGAACAGGCGGACTAGGTGCTCCGTGCGCCTAAGCGGGTGTTGATTCTTTTAATTGCGGTTCGACTGACCTTGAATTGAAATCCAGGCGGGCTACTGACCTCTAGCAAAGGTGAAATAGTAAAGGGAGGAAACCTTGTGCATTTAGTATCACGAAGAAGATGCAGTAAGAAGCGCTCAACTAGTTTCTTTCGTGGGATGAATACGGTGTGAGCAGAGATGTAAGGTTTGCACGAATAAGGGAAGAGGAGTACCTCTTTCTGTTGGCAGTGCTGTGCCCTCCTTCTATTTTTCCAACGATCTTCTTGTGGTTCACTTGAAACGAGAAGTTGTGGAGGACGGTGCAGCCTTGGACGAACCCATGGCCAAGTTGTTGAGTGTGGTGCGGTGGCCGTCTGTCGGTGGCAGGGAAGAAGATGCGAGGCGGCGAACGACAGCGTAGCGGGAATAGCTCCGGTGCGGCGGACGGTTGTGACAGTGGAGCGGCAGCAGTGAGGCGCAGGACGGCGTGGTCGGAGTAGTTCTGGTACGGTGCACGTCGGCATCGGCGTCGTGGAGGCAGCTCTACCTCGGCTTCAGCTGCTAAGTCCTTGAGGGCGTTGCGGTTGCGTTGGACGACGACGTCGGGGTACCGGCTCCGACGTGATGGAGGAGTGCGACGGTGGATTGGGCGCTATGGGGTGGAGGATGGAGGAGGCTAGGGTTTCGCGGCTGGTGGAGAGGGCGTTTTGGCGCCCACGGAGTATGAATGGGGAAACAGAGGGAGGCAGGGAACTAAGGGGGAACAATGTTTCGGTTTGGGACGCACTTGTTGGAAATTTGGGGAAAGTTACAAACTTTGCCCCCATCTAAAATTTCGGACATATTGAGGGTTGGGGGTAGGACAGTAATCTCAGGTGTCCCAAATGTGGGCGGGATAGATTTCGGCCGAGTGCATGGGTGTTTAGGCGCCCACGGCGTATGAATGCCTCTCGGAGGCGGTTGAGACTGGCGTCTTGGTGAAGTTACAAACCTACCCCGATTTAGACCTTTGGACATCGGGCCGATAGGCTACACGGGCCAGAGTCAGGACAGTAATTTCCTACCACCAAACATTAGTCTCGTGCGGTTTCGGGTGACCAGAGGCCTATTTGGCGCTTCGTTCAATATTTGGGAGCAGAAGCATTAACGTTTTCGGTTCTCTTGAATTGAACATTCAGGATTTGTCAAACTTCACAAATCTTCACTCTTGAAAATCCTAAAGCTACGATTATTTTGGAATGGAGGTGGTACATTTTAATATACATTGTACACGAGTATATATTTAAAAAATATGTAACTTACCTCAGTTCATGCATGGTTCCAGATATAATCTCCTTGGTTGCAAAAAAAAAGTTAGACATGCGTATGCATATATATAGCATGTTCAAACGCACAACAAAGATTGACGTCCCCTTTTACATCTGATTTACAAATGCCATTATCTCGGGTTCAAATAGATGTATGCACTTCCTATGAATTCGAATCTTCAAAACCCCCTTTATGTTGAATTTGACATCTATTCTATTTCGTAGCTAGCAATTTGGAATGTATCCATGCAAGTGACAAATGTATAAAGTGCTTCACACTAACAACATGGAGTGCACTAATTAATGTTTATATATGAATTGCAAAAGCATCCATTGCCTGTATTTCAAACCGCTCTCACTCTATGGATCGATAATATGAAATAAACACATGCACATGCTAGAATTCAATAGAGTATGGGTGTCTGATAGACCGATTTTCGTCCATACGCAATTTGCAAAATTCATTCTCATCCAAAAATAATAATGCCATTTATATTTTAATTTAATGAGTAGAACCGCCTTTTACACGTAGATGCAGTATGCCTCGGCCCATTCTCACAAACACGCTATATATCTCTCTATCTACCGCATAAGTGCACACACTTTATATGCATCGGCATTTCTCTTTCACACATGCTCCCAATCTCTCTCGGGGTGTCGGGGAGTCTCACGCACATGCTCTCTCTGTATCTCTCTCTTTCTGACTACTATGTACCACTGTTTTCACTAATCTCAGTTGGAAAACACTATTTCTCTCACATGCATATATACACACGCATGGTCTCTACTAGCCCTCTATACGCACACACACACACACACACACACACACACACACACACACACACACACATATATATATATATATATTTATGTGCCTATGTGTCTCCCGCACGCACATTATCTGTAGGCCTCTCTCACACACATTGCCCCCCTAGACACACCTCTCTCTTAGTAGTTGGCAGATATGATTCCATCATATCATTTGGTAGGATATCCCTGACTGTTGGCTGGATGGTAATACGAGGCAAAGTTTTACCCTAGTTCAGACCCTTACAGTTGAGGAAAAAGCCTACTCCTGGTACTGTATATTAGTGATAGGGGTGTGTACAGAGTACATGTGAATACCAGGCATTGTGCGTGTGTGTATACTATCGAGGAACTAGCCCCCAAGCTTCTATAACATACTGGGGGCCTAGGTTACAAATCATATATAGTCGGCTTATCACCAGTGGGGATAGAGTCCTCCGCGACTCTGGTAGCTAGCTTTGTGTTGTACGCCGAGTCCTCCACATGGGTCTTCGTATAACGCGTCTCGATCCAACCTATGTGGCGTAGGATGGAACGGACCCATGAGTCCTCATGTTGATCCACCACAACTAGAAATGATGTGCCCACCACACCACACACGCAATCGGCCACTAAGAAAATAAGCATATACAATAGTACAATGTTATACATGAAAGTTAATTGCATGGTGCATCCAAAAATATTTGTTCTGCATTGTGACTATTTATATATTCTCCTAAAATATTAGTCACGGGATCTCTCCTTGTCTCCACCGGACATCCCCTCTTTCTACACCACTTTCACGTACGCACACAAACTATCTCTCGGCCCTCTAAAAGTATGCATGCCCACGACACATTCACGCATGACGGTCACTGTATTTCAAGCTAAAGCACTATACGGTCACTGGAGTTCAGAATATGCTCATTACGGTCACCGTATACATTCTCTTGGTGATCATATGGTATCTAGCTCACGATACGTCTCCGTATTTTCTTGATGACACTGACGGACTTTGCATTTGATGCGTGCTCCGTATTTTGTTGACGACACTTACGGTCATTGTATTTGAAGCGAAAGCACGATATGGTCACTGGACTTCAGAATAAGCTCATCACGGTCACCACATACATTATGTCGTGCTAACAAACATGTGGTTGGATGGTTAGGAGGACAGTGGTTTCTCGAGCCCACCAGGGTTAAAGTCCCGGTGCTCGCATTTTATCCTGGGTTAATTTCAGTATTTTCCGGCGATGTGCGTTCAGTGGGAGGAGACGTTCCACTCGACTACGAGGCACCTATGGTGACTTCGTAAAATCTCAAGATCATATGCTGGCTCACTCTCTCGAAGGTGCTCATAGGGGTAGGGTGTGCGTGTGTGCGCTTATAGCGGTGAGTGCTTGCACGTATATATGAGCCCTTGCGTTTGTACCATGTTAAAAAAATACATGTCATGATTATACAGTCACTGGATCACCCGTACAACTCCATTTTTTGTTGATGACACAATCAATTGACCAGTCAAATGTTTCACATGGTGCAACTAGTGTTGCACCATCGGGGCGCGTAACCGTGGGGCCCACTTGTCAGCCCGTATATGAAAGAAAGAAATGGTAGTTTGAGTCTGTACTATGTTAATAAAATACATTTTAGGGTGATCATACGGTCACCGGCTCACCATACAGCTCCGTAATTTGTTGATGACATGATCAATTGACCAGTCAAACGGTTCACATTCAGCAGCGCACATTACCATAGGGCCCACCCGTCAGCACGTATATGAAGGACATAAATGGTAACAAATTAGTGGTCGGTGGGTACTCGAAGTCGTGAGACCTCTGGTTGGCAGTCGCCGGCGGTGGGGGGGCGCGTTGATTGGGCGGTGGGGTGGGGATC